>NC_043976.1:1827159-1917159 GCF_902148855.1 Sphaeramia orbicularis
GCAGTTCCATGGGTCATACCTGCTTCCCTCATTGCCTCATGCTTTGCATCTTTCCTGCAAGTACAGGGCGTACTTTATTACAAGCACACACACACACACACACACACACACACACACACACACACACATAGATGTTAGCACTATGATAAAACTAAATATGTACAACGTGTTTGCAGTATGTCTTGCACGTACTGTAACTACAAAAACAGACTCTACACTTTAAAGGAGTCACATCCAATCACCTTAAATCAACATAAACAACACTAACCACACAACAACACTGACGGCAGGGCTGTCAAACTCATTTCAGTTCAGGTTCCACATCTTGACCAATATGATCTGAAATGGGCCGGAGCAGTAAAATTATAACAGAATAATCTATAAATAATGTCAACTCCAAACTTTTCTCTATGTTTTGCAGTGAAAAAAGTTAAATTACATTATAAAAATGTTTACATCAACAAACTGTCCCTTTAAAAAATGAAAACGAACAACACGAACAATCTGAAATGCCTTAAGAAAAATAAGTGTACAGGGTGGGGAAGCCAAATGTACACTGAACATTTAGTTGTTTTTTCTCAGCAGACACTACGTCAGTTGTTTTGAACCCAAACATATACTGGTGTCATAATCATACCTAACACTATTATCCATACCTTTTCACAAACTTTTGCCCATATGAGTAATCAGGAAAGCAAACGTCAAAGAGTGTGTGATTTGCTGAATGCACTCGTCACACCAAAGGAGATTTCAAAAATAGTTGGAGTGTCCATAAAGACTGTTTATAATGGAAAGAAGAGAATGACTATGAGCAAAACTATTACCAGAAAGTCTGGAAGATACTATTAAAGAAGAATGGGAGAAGTTGTCACCCCAATATTTGAGGAACACTTGTGCAAGTTTCAGGAAGTGTGTGAAGGCAGTTATTGAGAAAGAAGGAGGACACATAGAATAAAAACATTTTCTATTATGGACATTTTCTTGTGGCAAATAAATTCTCATGACTTTCAATAAACTAATTGGTCATACACTGTCTTTCAATCCCTGCCTCAAAATAGTGTACATTTTGCTTCCCCACCCTGTAATTTTACCAGTATTCTGCCTCAGTTTATCATTTCCACATGTACATCACCACTTACAGGTCACAGTGGATCTACAAATACACAAAATATTTAATAACGGACAGAATATTGTGATAATTACACTTATTTTTCTTCAGACATTTCAGGTTGGTCCTGGTTGTTCATGAAAAGACAGTTTGTACATGTATGCTTATGCTTCCTTATGAATTCAGTCATTATTGTTTTGTATCCCAGACCCGTTAGAAAACAAACACCTGAATTCAACGTGTCCACATACTTTTGTCTATATAGTGTATGACTTAGGCAATTATGTTATGAGGCTAATGAAATGTAAATATGTAAATAATATGTTTATGTATAGAAGGAGTAATATAAATAGAGGATTGTCTGCTGTATTTCCTGTTCACTCTTGAATGTTTCTGTCGGTCTTCTTGAACTTGTTTTGTGTATTTTCGCTGCTGTAAACACTGCAGTTCCCCCACGATGGATTCAATAAAGTACAAAAAGAATATTACAAGCTATGAGACTCATGTTGATATTAATTAAACGGACCGCATTTGTGCTTCCCTTCTGAATCCTTTCCTTTGTGAACAGTCCAGAAACATTCCTCTTGCGCCACCCTCAGGCCAAAATGTTAAAGCTGCAGTATGTAGGAATTCTGTTCTAAGTAACTGTAAAATGGCCTTGACTGTCACCAGACATGAAGGAATCATGTTCATTTCAAATCCTGATCTCACTGACAGTAGTAGTCCAGCCAGAATATGTGCAGTTGAACAGCTCAGTGTCAGCCCTGAAATCATGTTTATGTTGACATTGTGTATTTTGGTCTGATGCCCCGCCCATCACCTGTCTGCCACTCACAGAGTCAGAAGCCTTTCAGCTCCAGGTTGCCAGATCCCCGTGGGCTGCAGCTGGAACATTTCTGATCACAAATGTCTGACGTTACTAAACCTAAAAGGACTCTTATTATTCCCAAATACATCGTGACAAAGTGAGAAATAAAACAAGGAGATGTATAGGAGATGATTTAGAAACATGGAGACGGCTGAAAGAGCAGAAGGATTTGAAGACCGACGCCGGCCCTGCCTCAGTCTGACCACCGGTAAGAGCCACTCAGAGCCGGGGTCGCGGCCTCTTCACCTGGTGCCTTCTTCCAGGGCCGGGCAGCAATCTCTTCTCCTGGCCCCGGTGAAGAGACTGCCGGTCCGGGACTGGTGAACAGACCAGGTACCGGTGAACAGACCAGGTACCGGTGAACAGACCAGGTACCGGTGTAGGACTGGTGAACAGACCAGGTACCGCTGTAGGACTGGTGAACAGACCGGGTACCGGTGTAGGACTGGTGAACAGACCGGGTACCGGTGTAGGACTGGTGAACAGACCAGGTACCGGTGTAGGACTGGTGAACAGACCGGGTACCGCTGTAGGACTGGTGAACAGACCGGGTACCGCTGTAGGACTGGTGAACAGACCGGGTACCGCTGTAGGACTGGTGAACAGACCGGGTACCGCTGTAGGACTGGTGAACAGACCAGGTACCGCTGTAGGACTGGTGAACAGACCAGGTACCGCTGTAGGACTGGTGAACAGACCAGGTACCGCTGTAGGACTGGTGAACAGACCAGGTACCGGTGTAGGACTGGTGAACAGACCAGGTACTGCTGTAGGACTGGTGAACAGACCGGGTACCGGTGTAGGACTGGTGAACAGACCAGGTACTGCTGTAGGACTGGTGAACAGACCGGGTACCGGTGTAGGACTGGTGAACAGACCGGGTACCGGTGTAGGACTGGTGAACAGACCGGGTACCGGTGTAGGACTGGTGAACAGACCGGGTACCGGTGTAGGACTGGTGAACAGACCGGGTACCGCTGTAGGACTGGTGAACAGACCGGGTACCGGTGTAGGACTGGTGAACAGACCAGGTACCGGTGTAGGACTGGTGAACAGACCAGGTACCGCTGTAGGACTGGTGAACAGACCAGGTACCGCTGTAGGACTGGTCTCTGTCCATGGTAGCTCCTTGTAGTTCAGTGTTTTCTGTGGAAGTGACCTGTTCATTTAGCGGTGTGTAATCCGAACGAGGGGGGGGGGGTGTTCGGTCCGTGGTTCGGTCGGGAGGTTCGGTTGGTAGTTCGGCGTCTGTGGTTCGGTGTGTGTGGGGGGGATCAGTTGTCCGGAAAGTGGGGGGGGTTCGGTAGTTCAGCGTCCGTGGTTCGGTCAGGGGGGAGGGGGGGGGGTCGGTAGTTCGGCGTCCGTGGTTCGGTGGTGGTGGTGGGGGGGGGTTAGAGCTCCTGAATCTTCGCAAACTTTCATTTGACTGTGCAGGACGTTTGTTCTGGCCTGTTATATATTAGACTTATGTAGAGTAAGTCTGGTGATGATTTTTTTGTATGAAATTTATGGTGTGGTGGCAAGGATTAGAGGAAACGCTAGTAGTGGATGCTCATGCGGGATCTGGCAACCCCTAGCCTGGGGGGAGGAGGAGAGGATACCACGTTCTACAGTATTTTGAATGTAATTGCAGTACCAGTTTTGGCCACAATCCTACATACTGCAGCTTTAACTCTGCACAGACTCCATTTCACTTCAATAAAAGTGATTCAGTTACAGTTCATTCAGTTCAGCAGCACATTTAACATTTGTCAGAGTTAAAATAGAAAACTCACGATGCAGAGTATGATAGGGAGGCACCAGTGAAGAATGTCAAAATATTTTGTACACATTTATTTATTTTACATCTGTTTTATTTCATCAATTTGAGCTACAAACAAAAAATACTCAATAATTGTCTGATTTTTAACCCTTTAAATGCCATGTTTGTAATATAAACAAGCCACAATTTTTGATGCCAAAACATGAAAAAAGTTTGGATTTTTTTTTTTTTCAGTATAACTACATGAAAATTGGATTATGGCATATGTCAATGACTAACAGTGATATTGGTTAATATGCATTATTATATTTGTGCTAGGTCAAATGTTAAATGCTAAAATGTGTCAATGTGTATTTTTTACTCACTTGGGAAAAGGGTGTTAGTGTAAGAATTTAATATTATTTACAGTGTGTTGATTTTAGTGGATGGGCCAGAATTTTAAAAATCATCCAAAAATGGACAACTTTTGAATTCAAATTGTAAAAAAAAAAAAAAAAAAAAAAGGATATGATCTTTTATAACATAAAGTGCAAAGTGTGCATAATATGCTCACGTGGATACCAGAGGGTTAAACTAGCCATGTTTTTGCAAACCCTTCAGATGACGGGACACCAGCCTGAGCTGAACTCCACAGTGAGCAGTGAGACAGAAGCCGATACTCACACAGTGTCGGTGGTGTTGAGCCCTTCTCTGACAACGTCCTGACTCCAACCTCCTGTTGAGGAGATCATACAACAAATTATAGTGAAATGACTCTTAAGAAAACAAACCCCTAATACTCAACTCATAAAACACACCTACAGCAACAATAACATCTGAGAGGCTTCAGTCCATGTTCTGTGGAGCGCCCATCATCTTTTAACCTTCAACTTCACTGCCAATAAAACATGACTGCGTCTTCTAAATCTGACCTGCAGCGATGACCGTTCATCGGAAGTGTCCCAGTCTAAAAGAGGATGGGTTACAGCAGGGCTCTCTAACTCATTTTCTTTCAGGGGCTCCATTCAGCCCAATTTGATCTCCAGTGGGCCGGACCAGTAAAAACATAGCAAAATAACTGATAGATAAGGACAACTCCAAATTTTTCTTTGTTTTAGTGCAAAAAACAAACAAACATTAAATTATGAAAATACTTACTTTTATAAACTATCCAAACAAAAAAGACGTGAATAACCCGAAAAAAAATGAAATTTCTGAAGAAAAATCGGTGTAATTTTCCCACTCTTCTTCCTCCACTTCTCATTAGTCCATGTGCATTCTGGATCAGATCTCCAAAGACACTAAACACTGAGGAACAGGAAGAAAAGTGTAAACTGTAAAGCATCAACTCACCACTGTGAGCTGTATTCGCGGGTAGGATGGCCTGCTCTGACCACCAGAAGGACCAACCACTGGTACTTGTTTATATACAAGACCATACTTGGCCTCTTGCCTGGCTACATCTGTTCCTTAATTGACAAGAGAAATTCTGAAAATTATTCTCTTCGAACAAATGAGTGCATTCTGCTGTCTGTTCCATTTGCCTGTACAGAAATGGGTAAAAAGGCTTTTAGTTGTTCTGCACCTCACGTATGGAATCAGTTACAGAAAGACTGGAAACTAACTGAGTTGATTTCCTTGAGCACTTTTAAGTCCAAATTGAGAGTTCTTGAGGCCAATTCCATATCTTGCACCTGCTTTTCTTAATCTGCCTGTACATGCAATTTTTATCATCTGTTTTTGTCGAGTGTGTGTGTATGTTGAATGTATTTTTGTAACTGTGTTGCATTGCTGCTGCCTATCTTGGCCAGGACACCCTTGTAAAAGAGGTTCTTAATCTCAATGGGACATTTCCTGGTTAAATAAAGGTTAAATAAAAAAATAAAAAGAGTTCAAACTGGACTGAATTTAATACAGACATTTCAGGTTGGACACATTTGTTCAGGTTAGTCACATTTTATTGGTACAGGGGAGTTTGGAAATGTGAATATTTTCATTATTAGGGACCGAGCCGAAAGGTAAGGCCCTCTCACACAGTGAGAGGCCTTGCCTGCAAGCAAGGCCCTATTGTTTTTCGTTCGTTTTTATATTATTATTATTATTATTATTCACACACCACTTTGACCTGGATTTTGACCCCCTGAACATGCACGAAAACTCACCAAATTTGGCACACATGTCAGGCCTGGCGAAAAATTTAATAAAATGAAAAAATTAACCCCATAGGTGCCAAAATGGGCTCTCTAGCGCCACCTATGTGAAAAAAACGGCAACTGCCCTAGTGGCCAGTAGGAATGTCGTACAGACATGAAACCAGTGCCAAAATTTTTGTTGGATCATGCTCTACAAATCATCCACTGACACTCATGACCTATCTGCAACAGGAACTTCGCAATATGCCTTTCAAAATAAAATTTCTAAAACTAACTCCGATGACACCGTTTGTGGTATTGACTTCTAAATAGCGCCAAAAGATAGAGTGAACCCTCCTTAATACAATGATTTCACACCTTTTCCATAACTGTCTTAGTTTCTTTTTTACAAGCCAGCAAAGTTGCGATGTTTGAAACTCATTTTTCATTTTGCAGTTTTTCCCCACATGTGACATATCTACGCGTTCACGGGACTCAGCACAACTCTCACTTCCAAAACTTTTTGAGATAGGATGTACGGTTATTGATTTATAACAATTTGTTTATTTTCATAATTTTTCCATTTTAGACTGCCATTTGACCCCCTTAACATGCTCCAAAACTCACCAAATTTGCCATGTATGTCATGGCTGGTGAACACTTTCATTCAATATCAAAATTAACCCCTTGTGTGCCAAAATGGACTCTGTAGCGCCACCTATGTACTGAAAAACACACAAAATCTGCCCTAGTGGCCAGTAGGAATGTCACAGAAACATGAAACAAATGCCAAAATGTTGGTCTGATTGAGCCGACAAATCATACACTGACACTCATGAGCTAACTCCAACAGGAAGTTGGCAATCTGCCTTTGAAAGTTACTCTACGTTTCTGCAATTACTGCTTAGTCATTTCAGACCTTTGAATAAAAAGTTATACCTCATTAAATTCCCACAACTCTGCAGAATCCAAAAGTGAAAGAATTTTTCAGATACAACCTACGGTTATGGAATTATAGCGATTTTTTGAAGACTATGTTTACTTTCACTTTTAACAATGACAAAGTCCCTATAAAACTCTTCCTGGTGCACAGATGTATGTGTCTGTCCTTAGTGCAGTGGTTCATGTAGTTACCTATAGAACTAAGAGGACCTGGGTTCAAGTCCCAGACAATCAGAACTTTTTTTTTTTTTTTTTTTTTTTCTCCATTTTAAAACAGGTTTTACTGCATTGCATTTTGGATACTGGAAATTTTGCACACATTCAAAAGTACACGGAGTACATTTTTTCAAAATAAAACCCCAAATGCCAATAATACAAAATTTCTATTACATAACTTCTTTTCATTTTTATGATCAAACGCTCAACTGTTTGTACAATGTTTCTTCATTCAAAAGTACTCTTTCTCACAGACACACATGCTCACACAATAGGGTTTTTCTAAAATAAAAGCCTTAAATGTGGTAAATCATCACTTTAATGCTCAATTATTCATATAATTTCAATTCATTTTTCTAACTGATTCTTTCTCTCACATACAAAACAAATGCACATACACACAGTAGGTTTTCCAAAATAAAAGTCTCATTTTAAAGGTGATGGTGGTTTCAGCAAAGGGTCGCTGGTGTTCTGTACAGATGTAAGGAGGACAGACACTAAAGGATGGGAACTGGTATGGGGACGGAGAGGTGTGAGTGGAGCTGAGGTGTGGACGGTCATGGGAGGCGGATCGCGGGGGAGGCGGAACGCCCGGTGCGAGGTCCCGCCCAATGCTGCTTGCAGCTTTAATTAGGGACCGAGCCGAAAGGTAAGGCCCTCTCACACAGTGAGAGGCCTTGCCTGCAAGCAAGGCCCTATTGTTATTCGTTCGTTTTTATATTATTAGGGACCGAGCCGAAAGGTAAGGCCCTCTCACACAGTGAGAGGCCTTGCCTGCAAGCAAGGCCCTATTGTTTTTCGTTCGTTTTTATATTATTATTATTATTATTTTTCCGTGACGCTTTAAACTGGAATTTGCCCCCCTAAACATGCTCAAAAACTCACCAAATTTGGCACACATGTCAGGCCTGGCGAAAAATTTGATAAAATGTAAAAATTAACCCCATAGGTGCCAAAATGGCCTCTCTAGCGCCACCTATGTGAAAAAAATGGGAAAAGCCCTAGTGGCCACTAGGAATGTCGTACAGACATGAAACCAGTGCCAAAATTCTTGTTGGATGAAGCACTACAAATCATCCACTGACACTTATGACCTAACTCCAACAGGAAGTTCGCAATATGCCTTTCAAAATAAAATTTCTAAAACTAACTCCGATGACACCGTTTGTCATATTGACTTCTAAATAGCATCAAAAGATAGAGTGAAACCTCCTCAAAAAAGTGATCTCTCACTTTTTCCGGAACTGTCTTAGTTTTTTTTTTACAAGCCCGCAAAGTTGTGATGTTTGGAACTCATTTTTCACTTTGCAGTTTTTCCTGACATGTGACATATTTACACGTTCATGGGACTCAGCACAATGCTCACATGCAAAAATTTTTGAGATAGGATGTACGGTTGTTGATTTATAACAATTCTTTTATTTTCATACTTTTTCCACTTTAGACTGCCATTTGACCCCCTTAACATGCTCCAAAACTCACCAAATTTGCCATGTATGTCATGGCTGGTGAACACTTTCATACAATATCAAAAATTAACCCCTTGGGTGCCAAAATGGACTCTGTAGCGCCACCTATGTACTAAAAAACACACAAAATCTGCCCTAGCGGCCAGTAGGAATGTCACAGAAACATGAAACAAATGCCAAAATGTTGGTCTGATTGAGCCGACAAATCATACACTGACACTCATGAGCTAACTCCAACAGGAAGTTGGCAATCTGCCTTTGAAAGTTACTCTACGTTTCTGCAATTACTACTTATTCATTTCAGAGTTTTGACATAAAAGTTAGACCTCATTGAATTCCCACAAGTCTGCAGAATCCAAAAGTGAAAGAATTTTTCAGATACGACCTACGGTTATGGAATTATAGCGATTTTTTGAAGACTATGTTTAGTTTCACTTTTCCAAATGGCAAAATCCCTATAAAAGTCTTGCTGGTGCACATTTTCACATGTCTCTCTGTAGTGCAGTGGTTCATGTAGCTGCTTATGGAGCCAAAGGACCCTGGTTCAAATCCCAGATAATCCAAAAAAATTTTTTTTTTTTGTTTTATTTTAAAACAGGTTTTACTGCATTGTATTGTGGATATTGGAAATTTTGCACACATTCAAAAGTACACGGAGTACATTTTTTCAAAATAAAACCAAAATTAAGAATAATACAAAATGTCTATTACATAACTTCTTTTCATTTTTATGACCAAACACTCAACTGTTTGTACAATGTTTCTTCATTCAAAAGTACTCTTTCTCACAGACACACATCCTCACACAATAGGGTTTTTCCAAAATAAAAGCCTTAAATGTGGTAAATCATCACTTTTATACTCACTTATTCATACAATTTCAATTCATTTTTCAAACTGATTCTTTCTCTCACATACAAAACAAATGCACATACACACAGTAGGGTTTCCAAAATAAAAGTCTCATTTTAAAGGTGATGGTGGTTTCAGCAGAGGGTCGCTGGTGTTCTGTACAGATGTAAGGAGGACAGACACTAAAGGATGGGAACTGGTATGGGGACGGAGAGGTGTGAGTGGAGCTGAGGCGTCGACAGTCACGGGTGGCGGATCGCGGGGGAGGCGGATCGCCCGGAGCGAGGTCCCGCCCAATGCTGCTTGCAGCTTTAATTAGGGACCGAGCCGAAAGGTAAGGCCCTCTCACGCAGTGAGAGGCCTTGCCTGCAAGCAAGGCCCTATTGTTATTCGTTCGTTTTTTATTATTATTATTATTATTATTATTATACTATCGTCACTTTAAACTGGATTTTGACCCCCTGAACATGCTCAAAAACTCACCAAATTTGGCACACATGTCAGGCCTGGCGAAAAATTTGATAAAATGAAAAAATTAACCCCATACGTGCCAAAATGGGCTCTCTAGCGCCACCTATGTGAAAAATATGGCAAATGCCCTAGTGGCCAGTAGGAATGTCGTAGAGAAATAGAACCAGTGCCAAAATGTTGGTTGGAAAAAGCACTAAAAATCATCCACTGACACTTATGACCTAATTCCAACAGGAAGTTTGCAATATGCCTTTCAAAATAAAATTTCTAAAACTTACTCCGATGACACCGTTTGTCGTATTGACTTCTAAATAGCACCAAAAGATAGAGTGAACCCTCCTCACAAAAGTGATCTCGTAGCTTAGTCTTAACTGTCCTAGTTTTTTTTTTACAAGCCCGCAAATTTGTGATGTTTGGAAGTCATTTTTCACTTTGCAGTTTTTCCCCACATGTGACATATCTACACGTTCAGGGAACTCACCACAACGTTCACATGCAAAAAATTTTGAGATAGGATGTACGATTATTGATTTATGAGAATTTGTTTCTTTTCATACTTTTTCCTCTTTAGACTGCTATTTGACCCCCTTAACATGCGCCAAAACTCACCAAATTTGCCATGTATGTCATGGCTGTTGAACACTTTGATTCAATATCAAAATTAACCCCTTGGGTGCCAAAATGGACTCTGTAGCGCCACCTATGTACTAAAAAACACACAAAATCTGCCCTAGCAGCCAGTAGGAATGTCACAAAAACATGAAACAAATGCCAAAATGTTGGTCTGATTGAGCCGACAAATCATACACTGACACTCATGAGCTAACTCCAACAGGAAGTTGGCAATCTGCCTTTGAAAGTTACTCTACGTTTCTGCAATTACTGCTTATTCATTTCAGAGTTTTGACATAAAAGTTAGACCTCATTGAATTCCCACGAGTCTACAGAATCCAAAAGTGAAAGAATTTTTCAGATACGACCTACGGTTATGGAATTATAGCGATTTTTTGAAGACTATGTTTAGTTTCACTTTTCCAAATGGCAAAATCCCTATAAAAGTCTTGATGGTGCACGTTTTCAAATGTCTCTCTGTAGTGCAGTGGTTCATGTAGCTGCCTATAGAGCCGAAGGATCCCAGTTCAAGTCCCAGGTAATCCAAAAATTTTTTTTTTTTTTTATTTTATTTTAAAACAGGTTTTACTGCATTGTATTGTGGATATTGGAAATTTTGCACACATTCAAAAGTACACGGAGTACATTTTTTCAAAATAAAACCAAAATTAAGAATAATACAAAATGTCTATTACATAACTTCTTTTCATTTTTATGACCAAACGCTCAACTGTTTGTACAATGTTTCTTCATTCAAAAGTACTCTTTCTCACAGACACACATGCTCACACAATAGGGTTTTTCCAAAATAAAAGCCTTAAATGTGGTAAATCATCACTTTTATACTCACTTATTCATACAATTTCAATTCATTTTTCAAACTGATTCTTTCTCTCACATTAAAAACAAATGCACATACACACAGTAGGGTTTCCAAAATAAAAGTCTCATTTAAAGGTGATGGTGGTTTCAGCAGAGGGTCACTGGTGTTCTGTACAGATGTAAGGAGGACAGACACTAAAGGGTGGGAACTGGTATGGGGACGGAGAGGTGTGAGTGGAGCTGAGGCGTCGACAGTCACGGGTGGCGGATCGCGGGGGAGGCGGATCGCCCGGTGCGAGGTCCCGCCCAATGCTGCTTGCAGCTTTAATATTATTATTATTATTATTATTATTATTTTTCCGTGACGCTTTAAACTGGAATTTGCCCCCCTAAACATGCTCAAAAACTCACCAAATTTGGCACACATGTCAGGCCTGGCGAAAAATTTGATAAAATGTAAAAATTAACCCCATAGGTGCCAAAATGGCCTCTCTAGCGCCACCTATGTGAAAAAAATGGGAAAAGCCCTAGTGGCCACTAGGAATGTCGTACAGACATGAAACCAGTGCCAAAATTCTTGTTGGATGAAGCACTACAAATCATCCACTGACACTTATGACCTAACTCCAACAGGAAGTTCGCAATATGCCTTTCAAAATAAAATTTTCAAAACTAACTCCGATGACACCGTTTGTCATATTGACTTCTAAATAGCATCAAAAGATAGAGTGAAACCTCCTCAAAAAAGTGATCTCTCACTTTTTCCGGAACTGTCTTAGTTTTTTTTTTACAAGCCCGCAAAGTTGTGATGTTTGGAACTCATTTTTCACTTTGCAGTTTTTCCTGACATGTGACATATCTACACGTTCACGGGACTCAGCACAATGCTCACATGCAAAAATTTTTGAGATAGGATGTACGGTTGTTGATTTATAACAATTCTTTTATTTTCATACTTTTTCCACTTTAGACTGCCATTTGACCCCCTTAACATGCTCCAAAACTCACCAAATTTGACATGTATGTCATGGCTGGTGAACACTTTCATTCAATATCAAAATTAACCCCTTGTGTGCCAAAATGGACTCTGTAGCGCCACCTATGTACTGAAAAACACACAAAATCTGCCCTAGTGGCCAGTAGGAATGTCACAGAAACATGAAACAAATGCCAAAATGTTGGTCTGATTGAGCCGACAAATCATACACTGACACTCATGAGCTAACTCCAACAGGAAGTTGGCAATCTGCCTTTGAAAGTTACTCTACGTTTCTGCAATTACTACTTATTCATTTCAGAGTTTTGACATAAAAGTTAGACCTCATTGAATTCCCACGAGTCTGCAGAATCCAAAAGTGAAAGAATTTTTCAGATACGACCTACGGTTATGGAATTATAGCGATTTTTTTGAAGACTATGTTTAGTTTCACTTTTCCAAATGGCAAAATCCCTATAAAAGTTTTGCTGGTGCACATTTTCACATGTTTCTCTGTAGTGTAGTGGTTCATGTAGCTGCCTATGGAGCCAAAGGGCCCCGGTTCAAGTCCCAGGTTATCCCAAAAAATTTTTTTTTTTTTAATTTTATTTTAAAACAGGTTTTACTGCATTGTATTGTGGATATTGGAAATTTTGCACACATTCAAAAGTACACGGAGTACATTTTTTCAAAATAAAACCAAAATTAAGAATAATACAAAATGTCTATTACATAACTTCTTTTTATTTTTATGACCAAACACTCAACTGTTTGTACAATGTTTCTTCATTCAAAAGTACTCTTTCTCACAGACACACATCCTCACACAATAGGGTTTTTCCAAAATAAAAGCCTTAAATGTGGTAAATCATCACTTTTATACTCACTTATTCATACAATTTCAATTCATTTTTCAAACTGATTCTTTCTCTCACATTAAAAACAAATGCACATACACACAGTAGGGTTTCCAAAATAAAAGTCTCATTTTAAAGGTGATGGTGGCTTCAGCAGAGGGTCACTGGTGTTCTGTACAGATGTAAGGAGGACAGACACTAAAGGATGGGAACTGGTATGGGGACGGACAGGTGTGAGTGGAGCTGAGGCGTCGACAGTCACGGGTGGCGGATCGCGGGGGAGGCGGATCGCCCGGTGCGAGGTCCCGCCCAATGCTGCTTGCAGCTTTAATTAGGGACCGAGCCGAAAGGTAAGGCCCTCTCACGCAGTGAGAGGCCTTGCCTGCAAGCAAGGCCCTATTGTTATTCGTTCGTTTTTTATTATTATTATACTATCGTCACTTTAAACTGGATTTTGACCCCCTAAACATGCTCCAAAACTCACCAAATTTGGCACACATGTCAGGCCTGGTGAAAAATTTGATAAAATGAAAAAAGAAACCCCATAGGTGCCAAAATGGGCTCTCTAGCGCCACCTATGTGAAAAAAAACGGTAACTGCCCTAGTGGCCAGTAGGAATGTCGTAGAGACATGGAACCAGTGCCAAAATATTTGTTGGATGAAGCACTAAAAATGATATGCTGACAGTGATGACCTAACTCCAACAGGAAGTTCGCAATATGCCTTTCAAAATAAAATTTTCAAAACTAACTCCGATGACACCGTTTGTCCTATTGACTTCTAAATAGCACCAAAAGATAGAGTGAACCCTCTGCACAAAAGTGGTCTCGTAGCTTAGTCTTAACTGTCTTAGTTTTTTTTTTACAAGCCTGCAAAGTTGCGATGTTTGGAAGTAATTTTTCACTTTGCAGTTTTTCCCCACATGTGACATATCTACGCGTTCATGGGACTCACCACAATGTTCACATGCAAAAATTTTTGAGATAGGATTTACGGTTATTGATTTATAACAATTTGTTTATTTTCATACTTTTTCCACTTTAGACTGCCATTTGACTCCCTTAACATGCTGCAAAACTCACCAAATTTGCCATGTATGTCATGGCTGGTGAACACTTTCATGCAATATCAAAATTAACCCCTTGGGTACCAAAATGGACTCTGTAGCGCCACCTATGTACTAAAAAACTCACAAAATCTGCCCTAGCGGCCAGTAGGAATGTCACAGAAACATGAAACAAATGCCAAAATGTTGGTCTGATTGAGCCGACAAATCCTACACTGACACTCATGAGCTAACTCCAACAGGAAGTTGGCAATCTGCCTTTGAAAGTTACTCTACGTTTCTGCAATTACTGCTTATTCATTTCACACTTTTAAAAAAAAAATTATACCTCATTAAATTCCCACAAGTCTGCAGAATCCAAAAGTGAAAGAATTTTTCAGATACGACCTACGGTTATGGAATTATGGCGATTTTTTAAAGACTAAGTTTAGTTTCACTTTTCACAATGGTAAAATCCCTATAAAAGTCTTGCAGGTGCATTTTTAATGTGTTTCTCTGTAGTGCAGTGGTTCATGTAGCTGACTGTGGAGCAGAAGAACCCTAGTTTAAGTCCCAGGCAATCCAAAATTTTTTTTTTTTTTTTTTTTAAAAACAGGTTTTATTGCATTGTATTGTGGATATTGGAAATTTTGCACACATTCAAAAGTACACGGAGTCCATTTTTTCAAAATAAAACTCCAATTAAGAATAATACAAAATGTCTATTGCATAACTTCGTTTTATTTTTATGACCAAACACTCAACTGTCTGTACAATGTTTCTTCATTCAAAAGTACTCTTTCTCACAGACACACATGCTCACACAATAGGGTTTTTCCAAAATAAATGCCTTAAATGTGATAAATCATCACTTTTATACTCACTTATTCATACAACTTCAGTTCATTTTTCAAACTGATTCTTTCTCTCACATACAAAACAAATGCACATACACACAGTAGGGTTTCCAAAATAAAAGTCTCATTTTAAAGGTGATGGTGGTTTCAGCAGAGGGTCGCTGGTGTTCTGTACAGATGTAAGGAGGACGGACACTAAAAGGTGGGAACTGGTATGGGGACGGAGAGGTGTGAGTGGAGCTGAGGTGTGGAGGGTCACGGGAGGCGGATCGCAGGGGAGGCGGATCACGCGGGGGGGCGGATCGCGTGGGAGGCGGATCGCCCGGTGCGAGGTCCCGCCCAATGCTACTTGCAGCTTTAATTTATTATTATTAGGGACCGAGCCGAAAGGTAAGGCCCTCTCACACAGTGAGAGGCCTTGCCTGCAAGCAAGGCCCTATTGTTATTCGTTCGTTTTTATATTATTATTAGGGACCGAGCCGAAAGGTAAGGCCCTCTCACACAGTGAGTAGCCTTGCCTGCAAGCAAGGCCCTATTGTTATTCGTTCGTTTTTATTAGGGACCGAGCCGAAAGGTAAGGCCCTCTCACGCAGTGAGAGGCCTTGCCTGCAAGCAAGGCCCTATTGTTTTTCGTTCGTTTTTATATTATTAGGGACCGAGCCGAAAGGTAAGGCCCTCTCACGCAGTGAGAGGCCTTGCCTGCAAGCAAGGCCCTATTGTTTTTCGTTCGTTTTTATATTATTATTATTATTATTATTATTTTTCCGTGACGCTTTAAACTGGAATTTGCCCCCCTAAACATGCTCAAAAACTCACCAAATTTGGCACACATGTCAGGCCTGGCGAAAATTTTGATAAAATGTAAAAATTAACCCCATAGGTGCCAAAATGGCCTCTCTAGCGCCACCTATGTGAAAAAAATGGGAAAAGCCCTAGTGGCCACTAGGAAACCGTACAGACATGAAACCAGTGCCAAAAATCTTGTTGGATGAAGCACTACAAATCATCCACTGACACTTATGACCTAACTCCAACAGAAAGTTCGCAATATGCCTTTCAAAATAAAATTTCTAAAACTAACTCCGATGACACCGTTTGTCATATTGACTTCTAAATAGCATCAAAAGATAGAGTGAAACCTCCTCAAAAAAGTGATCTCTCACTTTTTCCGGAACTGTCTTAGTTTTTTTTTTACAAGCCCGCAAAGTTGTGATGTTTGGAACTCATTTTTCACTTTGCAGTTTTTCCTGACATGTGACATATCTACATGTTCATGGGACTCAGCACAATGCTCACATGCAAAAAATTTTGAGATAGGATGTACGGTTGTTGATTTATAACAATTCTTTTATTTTCATACTTTTTCCACTTTAGACTGCCATTTGACCCCCTTAACATGCTCCAAAACTCACCAAATTTGCCATGTATGTCATGGCTGGTGAACACTTTCATACAATATCAAAAATTAACCCCTTGGGTGCCAAAATGGACTCTGTAGCGCCACCTATGTACTGAAAAACACACAAAATCTACCCTAGCAGCCAGTAGGAATGTCACAGAAACATGAAACAAATGCCAAAATATTGGTCTGATTGAGCCCGACAAATCATACACTGACACTCATGAGCTAACTCCAACAGGAAGTTGGCAATCTGCCTTTGAAAGTTACTCCACGTTTCTGCAATTACTGCTTATTCATTTCAGACTTTTGAGTAAAAACTTATACCTAATTAAATTCCCAAAAGTCTGCAGAATCCAAAACTGAAAGAATTTTTCAGATACGACCTACGGTTATGGAATTATGGCGATTTTTTGAAGACTATGTTTACTTTCACTTTTCACAATGGCAAACTCCCTATAAAAATCTTCCTGGTGCACAACTGTACGTGT
Source organism: Sphaeramia orbicularis (assembly GCF_902148855.1). Lineage (NCBI taxonomy): Eukaryota > Metazoa > Chordata > Actinopteri > Kurtiformes > Apogonidae > Sphaeramia > Sphaeramia orbicularis. The sequence goes on from NC_043976.1 coordinate 1,844,018, forward strand.
CTGTCTGTAGTGCAGTGGTTCATGTAGCTGCCTATGGAACAAGAGGACCTGGGTTCAAGTCCCAGGCATTCCAAGAATTTTTTTTTTTTTTTCTTTTTCATTTTAAAACTGTTTTTTCTGCATTGTATTGTGGATATTGGACATTTTGCACACATTACAAAGTACACAGTAATTTTTTTTAAAAAATAAAACCTCTATTAAAAATAATACATAATGTCTATTACGTAACTTCTTTTCATTTTTATGACCAAACACTCAACTGTTTGTACAATGTTTCTTCATTCAAAAGTACTCTTTCTCACAGACACAAATGCTCACACAACAGGGTTTTTCCAAAATAAAAGCCTTAAATGTGACAAATCATCACTTTAATGCTCAATTATTCACACAATTTAAATTCATTTTTCAAACTGATTCTTTCTCTCACATACAAAACAAATGCACATACACACAGTAGGGTTTCCAAATTAAAAGTCTCATTTTAAAGGTGATGGTGGTTTCAGCAGAGGGTCACTGGTGTTCTGTACAGATGTAAGGAGGACGGACACTAAAGGGTGGGAACTGGTATGGGGACGGAGAGGTGTGAGTGGAGCTGAGGTGTGGACGGTCACGGGAGGCGGATCGCGGGGGAGGCGGAGCGCCCGGTGCGAGGTCCCGCCCAATGCTGCTTGCAGCTTTAATTATTATTATTATTATTATTATTATTATTTTTCCGTGACGCTTTAAACTGGAATTTGCCCCCCTAAACATGCTCAAAAACTCACCAAATTTGGCACACATGTCAGGCCTGGCGAAAAATTTCATAAAATGTAAAAATTCACCCCATAGGTGCCAAAATGGCCTCTCTAGCGCCACCTATGTGAAAAAAATGGAAAAAGCCCTAGTGGCCACAAGGAATGTCGTACAGACATGAAACCAGGGCCAAAATTCTTGTTGGATGAAGCACTACAAATCATCCACTGACACTTATGACCTAACTCCAACAGGAAGTTCGCAATATGCCTTTCAAAATAAAATTTCTAAAACTAACTCCGATGACACCGTTTGTCATATTGACTTCTAAATAGCATCAAAAGAAAGAGTGAAACCTCCTCAAAAAAGTGATCTCTCACTTTTTCCAGAACTGTCTTAGTTTTTTTTTTACAAGCCCGCAAAGTTGTGATGTTTGGAACTCATTTTTCACTTTGCAGTTTTTCCTGACATGTGACATATCTACACGTTCATGGGACTCAGCACAATGCTCACATGCAAAAATTTTTGAGATAGGATGTACGGTTGTTGATTTATAACAATTCTTTTATTTTCATACTTTTTCCACTTTAGACTGACATTTGACCCCCTTAACATGCTCCAAAACTCACCAAATTTGCCATGTATGTCATGGCTGGTGAACACTTTCATACAATATCAAAAATTAACCCCTTGGGTGCCAAAATGGACTCTGTAGCGCCACCTATGTACTAAAAAACACACAAAATCTGCCCTAGCAGCCAGTAGGAATGTCACAGAAACATGAAACAAATGCCAAAATGTTGGTCTGATTGAGCCGACAAATCATACACTGACACTAATGAGCTAACTCCAACAGGAAGTTGGCAATCTGCCTTTGAAAGTTACTCTACGTTTCTGCAATTACTGCTTATTCATTTCAGAGTTTTGACATAAAAGTTAGACCTCATTGAATTCCCACAAGTCTGCAGAATCCAAAAGTGAAAGAATTTTTCAGATACGACCTACGGTTATGGAATTATAGCGACTTTTTGAAGACTATGTTTAGTTTCACTTTTCCAAATGGAAAAATCCCTATAAAAGTCTTGCTGGTGCACATTTTCACATGTCTGTTTGTAGTGCAGTGGTTCATGTAGCTGCCTATGGAGCTGAAGGACCCTGGTTCAAGTCCTAGGTAATCCTTGAAAATTTTTTTTTTTAAATTTTATTTTAAAACAGGTTTTACTGCATTGTATTGTGGATATTGGAAATTTTGCACACATTCAAAAGTACACGGAGTACATTTTTTCAAAATAAAACCAAAATTAAGAATAATACAAAATGTCTATTACATAACTTCTTTTCATTTTTATGACCAAACACTCAACTGTTTGTACAATGTTTCTTCATTCAAAAGTACTCTTTCTCACAGACACACATCCTCACACAATAGGGTTTTTCCAAAATAAAAGCCTTAAATGTGGTAAATCATCACTTTTATACTCACTTATTCATACAATTTCAATTCATTTTTCAAACTGATTCTTTCTCTCACATTAAAAACAAATGCACATACACACAGTAGGGTTTCCAAAATAAAAGTCTCATTTTAAAGGTGATGGTGGTTTCAGCAGAGGGTCACTGGTGTTCTGTACAGATGTAAGGAGGACAGACAGTAAAGGATGGGAACTGGTATGGGGACGGAGAGGTGTGAGTGGAGCTGAGGCGTCGACAGTCACGGGTGGCGGATCGCGGGGGAGGCGGATCGCCCGGTGCGAGGTCCCGCCCAATGCTGCTTGCAGCTTTAATTTTTATTATTATTATACTTCCGTCTCTTTCAACTGGATTTTGACCCCCTAAACATGCTCCAAAACTCACCAAATTTGGCACACATGTCAGGCCTGGTGAAAAATTTGATAAAATGAAAAAAGAAACCCCATAGGTGCCAAAATGGGCTCTCTAGCGCCACCTATGTAAAAAAAAATGGTAACTGCCCTAGTGGCCAGTAGGAATGTCGTAGAGACATGGAACCAGTGCCAAAATATTTGTTGGATGAAGCACTAAAAATGATATGCTGACAGTGATGACCTAACTCAAACAGGAAGTTCGCAATATGCCTTTCAAAATAAAATTTTCAAAACTAACTCCGATGACACCGTTTGTCCTATTGACTTCTAAATAGCACCAAAAGATAGAGTGATCCCTCTGCACAAAAGTGGTCTCATAGCTTAGTCTTAACTGTCTTAGTTTTTTTTTTACAAGCCTGCAAAGTTGCGATGTTTGGAAGTCATTTTTCACTTTGCAGTTTTTCCCCACATGTGACATATCTACGCGTTCATGGGACTCACCACAATGTTCACATGCAAAAATTTTTGAGATAGGATTTACGGTTATTGATTTATAACAATTTGTTTATTTTCATACTTTTTCCTCTTTAGACTGCCATTTGACTCCCTTAACATGCTCCAAAACTCACCAAATTTGCCATGTATGTCATGGCTGGTGAACACTTTGATTCAATATCAAAATTAACCCCTTGGGTACCAAAATGGACTCTGTAGCGCCACCTATGTACTAAAAAACTCACAAAATCTGCCCTAGCGGCCAGTAGGAATGTCACAGAAACATGAAACAAATGCCAAAATGTTGGTCTGATTGAGCCCGACAAATCATACACTGACACTAATGAGCTAACTCCAACAGGAAGTTTGCAATCTGCCTTTGAAAGTTACTCTACGTTTCTGCAATTACTGCTCATTCATTTCACACTTTTAAAAAAAAAATTATACCTCATTAAATTCCCACAAGTCTGCAGAATCCAAAAGTGAAAGAATTTTTCAGATACGACCTACGGTTATGGAATTATGGCGATTTTTTAAAGACTAAGTTTAGTTTCACTTTTCACAATGGCAAAATTCCTATAAAAGTCTTGCAGGTGCATTTTTAACATGTCTCTCTGTAGTGCAGTGGTTCATGTAGCTGACTGTGGAGCAGAAGGACCCTAGTTCAAGTCCCAGGCAATCCAAAAATTTTTTTTTTTTTTTTTTTTTAAACAGGTTTTATTGCATTGTATTGTGGATATTGGAAATTTTGCACACATTCAAAAGTACACGGAGTACATTTTTTCAAAATAAAATCCCAATTAAGAATAATACAAAATGTCTATTGCATAACTTCTTTTTATTTTTATGACCAAACACTCAACTGTTTGTACAATGTTTCTTCATTCAAAAGTACTCTTTCTCACAGACACACATGCTCACACAATAGGGTTTTTCCAAAATAAAAGCCTTAAATGTGAGACATCATCACTTTTATACTCACTTATTCATACAACTTCAATTCATTTTTCAAACTGATTCTTTCTCTCACATACAAAACAAATGCACATACACACAGTAGGGTTTCCAAAATAAAAGTCTCATTTTAAAGGTGATGGTGGCTTCAGCAGAGGGTCGCTGGTGTTCTGTACAGATGTAAGGAGGATAGACACTAAAGGATGGGAACTGGTATGGGGACGGAGAGGTTTGAGTGGAGCTGAGGTGTGGAGGGTCACGGGAGGCGGATCGCAGGGGAGGCGGATCACGCGGGGGGGCGGATCGCGTGGGAGGCGGATCGCCCGGTGCGAGGTCCCGCCCAATGCTGCTTGCAGCTTTAATTATTATTATTATTATTCACACACCACTTTGACCTGGATTTTGACCCCCTGAACATGCACGAAAACTCACCAAATTTGGCACACATGTCAGGCCTGGCGAAAAATTTGATAAAATGAAAAAATTAACCCCATAGGTGCCAAAATGGGCTCTCTAGCGCCACCTATGTGAAAAAAACGGCAACTGCCCTAGTGGCCAGTAGGAATGTCGTACAGACATGAAACCAGTGCCAAAATTTTTGTTGGATCATGCTCTACAAATCATCCACTGACACTCATGACCTATCTGAAACAGGAACTTCGCAATATGCCTTTCAAAATAAAATTTCTAAAACTAACTCCGATGACACCGTTTGTGGTATTGACTTCTAAATAGCGCCAAAAGATAGAGTGAACCCTCCTTAATACAACGATTTCACACCTTTTCCATAACTGTCTTAGTTTCTTTTTTACAAGCCTGCAAAGTTGCGATGTTTGGAACTCATTTTTCACTTTGGAGTTTTTCCCCACATGTGACATATCTACGCGTTCACGGGACTCAGCACAACTCTCACATCCAAAAATTTTTGAGATAGGATATACGGGTATTGATTTATAACAATTTGTTTCTTTTCATACTTTTTCCACTTTAGACTGCCATTTGACCCCCTTAACATGCTCCAAAACTCACCAAATTTGCCATGTATGTCATGACTGGTGAACACTTTCATACAATATCAAAATTAACCCCTTGCATGCTAAAATGGACTCTGTAGCGCCACCTATGTACTAAAAAACACACAAAATCGGCCCTAGCGGCCAGTAGGAATGTCACAGAAACATGAAACAAATGCCAAAATGTTGGTCTGATTGAGCCGACAAATCATACACTGACACTCATGAGCTAACTCCAACAGGAAGTTGGCAATCTGCCTTTGAAAGTTACTCTACGTTTCTGCAATTAGTACTCAGTCATTCCAGACTTTTGAATAAAAAGTTATACCTCACTCAATTCCCACAAGTCTGCAGAATCCAAAAGTGAAAGAATTTTTCAGATACGACCTACGGTTATGGAATTATGGCGATTTTTTGAAGACTATGTTTACTTTCACTTTTAACAATGACAAAGTCCCTATAAAATTCTTCTTGGTGGGCAGCTGTCTATGGCTGTCCTTAGTGTAGTGGTTCATGTAGCTGCCTATGGAACAAGAGGACCTGGGTTCAAGTCCCAGACAATCCAAACTTTTTTTTTTTTTTTTTTTTTCCTCCATCTTAAAACAGGTTTTACTGCATTGTATTTTGCATACTGGAAATTTTGCACACATTCAAAAGTACACGGAGTACATTTTTTCAAAATAAAACCCCAAATACCAATAATACAAAATTTCTATTACAAAACTTCTTTTCATTTTTATGATCAAACGCTCAACTCTTTGTACAATGTTTCTTCATTCAAAAGTACTCTTTCTCACAGACACACATGGTCACACAATAGGGTTTTTTCAAAATAAAAGCCTTAAATGTGAGAAATCATCACTTTAATGCCCAATTATTTATACAATTTCAATTCATTTTTCAAACTGATTCTTTCTCTCACATACAAAACAAATGCACATACACACAGTAGGTTTTCCAAAATAAAAGTGTCATTTTAAAGGTGATGGTGGTTTCAGCAGAGGGTCGCTGGTGTTCTGTACAGATGTAAGGAGGACAGACACTAAAGGGTGGGAACTGGTATGGGGACGGAGAGGTGTGAGTGGAGCTGAGGTGTGGACATTCCCGGGACGCAGATCGCGGGGGAGGCGGAACGCCCGGTGCGAGGTCCCGCCCAATGCTGCTTGCAGCTTTAATTATTATTATTATTCACACACCACTTTGACCTGGATTTTGATCCCCTGAACATGCACGAAAACTCACCAAATTTGGCACACATGTCAGGCCTGGCGAAAAATTTGATAAAATGAAAAAATTAACCCCATATGTGCAAAAATGGGCTCTCTAGCGCCACCTATGTAAAAAAAACGGCAACTGCCCTAGTGGCCAGTAGGAATGTCGTACAGACATGAAACCAGTGCCAAAATTTTTGTTGGATCATGCTCTACAAATCATCCACTGACACTCATGACCTATCTGCAACAGGAACTTTGCAATATGCCTTTCAAAATAAAATTTCTAAAACTAACTCCGATGACACCGTTTGTGGTATTGACTTCTAAATAGCGCCAAAAGATACAGTGAACCCTCCTTAATACAACGATTTCACACCTTTTCCATAACTGTCTTAGTTTCTTTTTTACAAGCCTGCAAAGTTGCGATGTTTGGAACACATTTTTCACTTTGGGGTTTTTCCCCACATGTGACATATCTACGTGTTCACGGGACTCAGCACAACTCTCACATCCAAAAATTTTTGAGATAGGAGGTACGGTTATTGATTTATAACAATTTGTTTATTTTCATAATTTTTCCACTTTAGACTGCCATTTGACCCCCTTAACATGCTCCAAAACTCACCAAATTTGCCATGTATGTCATGACTGGTGAACACTTTCATACAATATCAAAATTAACCCCTTGCATGCTAAAATGGACTCTGTAGCACCACCTATGTACTAAAAAACACACAAAATCGGCCCTAGCGGCAAGTAGGAATGTCACAGAAACATGAAACAAATGCCAAAATGTTGGTCTGATTGAGCCGACAAATCCTACACTGACACTCATGAGCTAACTCCAACAGGAAGTTGGCAATCTGCCTTTGAAAGTTACTCTACGTTTCTGCAATTAGTACTCAGTCATTCCAGACTTTTGAATAAAAAGTTATACCTCACTCAATTCCCACAAGTCTGCAGAATCCAAAAGTGAAAGAATTTTTCAGATACGACCTACGGTTATGGAATTATGGCGATTTTTTGAAGACTATGTTTACTTTCACTTTTAAAAATGACAAAGTCCCTATAAAATTCTTCTTGGTGGGCAGCTGTCTATGGCTGTCCTTAGTGTAGTGGTTCATGTAGCTTCCTATGGAGCAAGAGGACCTGGGTTCAAGTCCCAGACAATCCAAACTTTTTTTTTTTTTTTTCTCCATTTTAAAACAGGTTTTACTGGATTGTATTTTGGATACTGGAAATTTTGCACACATTCAAAAGTACACGGAGTACATTTTTTCAAAATAAAACCCCAAATACCAATAATACAAAATTTCTATTACATAACTTCTTTTCATTTTTATGATTAAACGCTCAACTCTTTGTACAATGTTTCTTCATTCAAAAGTACTCTTTCTCACAGACACACATGCTCACACAATAGGGTTTTTTCAAAATAAAAGCCTTAAATGTGAGACATCATCACTTTTATGCTCAATTATTCATACAATTTCAATTCATTTTTCAAACTGATTCTTTCTCTCACATACAAAACAAATGCACATACACACAGTAGGTTTTCCAAAATAAAAGTCTCATTTTAAAGGTGATGGTGGTTTCAGCAGAGGGTCGCTGGTGTTCTGTACAGATGTAAGGAGGACGGACACTAAAGGGTGGGAACTGGTATGGGGACGGACAGGTGTGAGTGGAGCTGAGGTGTGGACGGTCACGGGAGGCGGATCGCGGGGGAGGCGGAACGCCCGGTGCGAGGTCCCGCCCAATGCTGCTTGCAGCTTTAATTATTATTATTATTATTATTCACACACCACTTTGACCTGGATTTTGACCCCCTGAACATGCACGAAAACTCACCAAATTTGGCACACATGTCAGGCCTGGCGAAAAATTTGATAAAATGAAAAAATTAACCCCATAGGTGCCAAAATGGGCTCTCTAGCGCCACCTATGTGAAAAAAAACGGCAACTGCCCTAGTGGCCAGTAGGAATGTCGTACAGACATGAAACCAGTGCCAAAATTTTTGTTGGATCATGCTCTACAAATCATCCACTGACACTCATGACCTATCTGCAACAGGAACTTCGCAATATGCCTTTCAAAATAAAATTTCTAAAACTAACTCCGATGACACCGTTTGTGGTATTGACTTCTAAATAGCGCCAAAAGATAGAGTGAACCCTCCTTAATACAACGATTTCACACCTTTTCCATAACTGTCTTAGTTTCTTTTTTACAAGCCAGCAAAGTTGCGATGTTTAAAACTCATTTTTCATTTTGCAGTTTTTCCCCACATGTGACATATCTACACGTTCACAGGACTCACCACAACGCTCACATGCAAAACATTTTGAGATAGGATGTATGGTTATTGATTTATAACAATTCTTTTATTTTCATACTTTTTCCACTTTAGACTGCCATTTGACCCCCTTAACATGCTCCAAAACTCACCAAATTTGCCATGTATGTCATAGCTGGTGAACCCTTTCATTCAATATCAAAATTAACCCCTTGGGTGCCAAAATGAACTCTGTAGCGCCACCTATGTACTAAAAAACTCTCAAAATCTGCCCTAGCGGCCAGTAGGAATGTCACAGAAACATGAAACAAATGCCAAAATGTTGGTCTGATTGAGCCCGACAAATCCTACACTGACACTAATGAGCTTACTCCAACAGGAAGTTGGCAATCTGCCTTTGAAAGTTACTCTACGTTTCTGCAATTACTGCTTAGTCATTTCAGACCTTTGAATAAAAAGTTATACCTCATTAAATTCCCACAAGTCTGCAGAATCCAAAAGTGAAAGAATTTTTCAGATCCGACCTACGGTTATGGAATAATGGCGATTTTTTGAAGACTATGTTTACTTTCACTTTTAACAATGACAAAGTCCCTATAAAACTCTTCCTGGTGCACAGCTGCATGTGTCTGTCCTTAGTGCAGTGGTTCATGTAGCTGCCTATGAAACAAGAGGACCCAAGTTCAAATCCCAGACAATCCAAACTTTTTTTTTTTTTCTTCTTTCTCCATTTTAAAACAGGTTTTACTGGATTGTATTTTGGATATTGGAAATTTTGCACACATTCAAAAGTACACTGAGTACATTTTTTCTAAATAAAACCCTAATTACCAATAATACAAAATTTCTATTACATAACTTCTTTTCATTTTTATGACCAAACACTCAACTGTTTGTACAATGTTTCTTCATTCAAAAGTACTCTTTCTCACAGACACACATGCTCACACAATAGGGTTTTTCCAAAATAAAAGCCTTAAATGTGAGACATCATCACTTTTATGCTCAATTATTCATACAATTTCAATTCATTTTTCAAACTGATTCTTTCTCTCACATACAAAACAAATGCACATGCACACAGTAGGTTTTCCAAAATAAAAGTGTCATTTTAAAGGTGATGGTGGTTTCAGCAGAGGGTCGCTGGTGTTCTGTACAGATGTAAGGAGGACGGACACTAAAGGGTGGGAACTGGTATGGGGACGGAGAGGTGTGAGTGGAGCTGAGGTGTGGACGGTCACGGGAGGCGGATCGCGGGGGAGGCGGAACGCCCGGTGCGAGGTCCCGCCCAATGCTGCTTGCAGCTTTAATTTAATGTTATTTTTTTGCACTAAAACAAAGACAAAAAAATTGAAGTTGTCATTATTTATAGGCATAATTACCTCCGCCAAGGAGGTTATGTTTGTGCCAGGGTTTGTTTGTTTGTCTGTTTGTTTGTTTGTTTGTTTGTCTGTCCGTTAGTGTGCAACATAACTCAAAAAGTTATGGACAGATTTGGATGAAATTTTCAGGGTTTTTTGGAAATGGGATAAGGAAGAAATGATTAAATTTTGGTGGTGATCGGGGGTGGGGGGGCCCACGGGGGGGGCACTGATCAGCCTTGGTGGAGGTCTGCGCTCTCCGAGTGCTTCTAGTGTAATATTTTTTCATATCAAACTGAGAAGAAAGTATGGAGTCATTATTTTTTGTAGGTTATTATGCTATTATTTTACTTGAGATCATATTGGTCTGTATGTGGAACCTGAAGTAACATGAGTTTGACAGCCTTGACAGTAGAATTTTTGCACTTTGTAAATTCATCCCACAGACCGCATTGGAACATTTGGCGGGCCGCATTTGGCCCCCAGGCCGCAAGTTTGAGACCCCTGTTTTACAGTGTCAGCTCAACGTCCACTTCTGTCTGACAGATGCACTCAGGTACAGTTCAGTTACAGGAACTCTGCCTAACTAAAAGAATAACTTAAGCCAAGGGGTTCCAAATGTTTTGAGGAACAGATTTGATAAAGTGAAGATGCCCAGGACCAGCAGTTCCTTCTGATATTTATTTAACCACTAAAGTGTTATAAAACCATTCCCATCATCACAATTATCTTTGTTTTTCAAATGTCAGTGTAACCAAATATAAACCACCCAGGCAGACGTGAACAGCTCTGAAAACACAGTTCTGTCTTTCATTCATATCTGCAGTTGAATAACACTGGACTAACTGAACAGAATACAGCTGATAGGGGGCGGCCACGGCTCAGGTGGTAGAGCGGGTTGTCCAATAACTGAAGGGTTGGTGGTTCGAATCCCGCTCTGTCCATGTGCTGTTGTGTCCTTGGGCAAGACACTTCACCCTCCTTACCTCCAGTGCTGCGACTCACACTGGTGTATGAATGCGTGTGAATGTTCGGTGGTGGTGGAGGGGCCGTAGGCGTAGATTGTCAGCCACGCTTCTGTCAGTCTGCCCCCCCCAGGACAGCTGTGGATACAGGTGTAGTTTACCTCCACCAGAGGGAGGATGTGAGAGTGAATGAAGAATGGAGCCGCTGTGTGTGCTTTGAGTATGCGTTCATAGAAAAGTGCTAAATAAATCTATCATTAATCATCTATCATCAAAGTTTAAAACAAGTGAATTTTGTTCTTGTCTTTTCCAAGATCTTTCACACAATAATAGTTTGTGTCACATCTACAGATACAGAACTTCAACAGTTCAAACCAGATCTTATTCAACAGTTTAATCTAATCAGTACCATAAATCCAGATGCATACGTGTGTTTTTGGCTTTTTGCTGTTAATAGTGGCTGATGTTCAAAACACTCAATTTCAGGTTGATCAAGAAACAGATAAGTTGTTGACACTAATGAGAAAGGATGAAGCTGGGATCTGGATTTCAGGAAAGAGGCCAGGTCTGGTTTGAGGGCAGTGGTGGAGGCGAAAAAAGTGACTGAAGTAGGAAGTTTAGGACAAATATGAGTCCAATAAACTCAGAATTATCTGAACAAATGTTCTCAGCATTTCTGGAAACCTGCCTTTATCCAACTGTGAGTAAGTCAACAAGAGAAAGCTGCTGGAGTTAGCCTGTTAGCATTAGCCCCCTGTTAGCCTGTCATATGAGTTAGCATTAGCCTCCTGTTAGCCTGTCGTACGTATCAGCATTAGCATGTTTAGTCTGATGGTGTCTCTTTACATGGAAATCCTTAAGCAAGGCACTTATCTCTTAACAAATCATACAAAAACAATTGCCTCAATTTTCAGCGAGGAACTACTATCATTCCCATCTGTCCTGAAAGCAGCGGGTCTCTAAGTTTCCTCTTTTTTTTGCCTTTGCCTTGACAGAAATGAACGGTGAAGGGTCAAAGGTCAAGGATGCAGAGCCAGATGGTATTTACATGGTGCTGCCACCATGTGGTGAAAGAAGGAAATACATACAAGTTTTCAGATGAACAGTATTTATTGGGTTTGCCAGTGCCAGTGGGTCATAAATAATAATGATAATAATAATAATAATAATGATAATAATAAGGACTGTTGTACATGTAGTCTCTTCACTATTGGTTATGAGTCTTGGATACATCTGTACTGTACTCTTTTATTCTTTTTTTTTTTTTTTTGTTCTGTTTTGTTTTGTCACTGTTTTTGTCTGTTGGGGGCACTTGCCAGGTCATCATTATAAATGAGAAGCTGTTTTCAACTGATTTTACCTGATAAAATAATAATGATAATAATAATAATAATAATAATAATAATAATAATAATAATAATAATGTATGACTGAAGCTGCGGGTCCCATGAAAACTGACCGCGGGCTGTGATTGGTCCCTGGGCTGGACTTTGGACAAACCTGACTGAAGAACTTTGGTTTGGATTCTGAAAGGGGTTTGTAGACGTTATTAAAACATCATCTAAACTCTGACAATAAGATAACATTATCCAGAAAGCAGTGGCGGCTGCTGGTCTTTCAGACAGGGGACGCTCATTGTTGCTTACATCAAAAAAATTGTCCAGTTATTTAAACATAAATTTGTCCCTCTGTTCCTTTTTCAGAAAATGCTCAGTGTCCTTATCGTACACAGTAGGCGTCTTTTCCAGGACTGGACCAGTGTCCTCTGAGTGTCCAGCAGAGCTGGGCTGCTCAGACGGCCTTAGGGCTGTAGGACTGGAGCCGTTAAACTACAGAAGCTCCTTTAACTCTGACCTAACCAAAGGTATGACTGATTTAACTATCTACAAAATGATATTCAACTCAAACAAGAACTGATTCAGTTATGGAACTGAAACAAGAAAACATTGAAATTCTGTTAAATTGAACCCAGTTAGTCCAGTGGTTGTGTTTTCTTTCAGGTCAGTAAATGAACAGTTCATTTGGTTTCTGTGATTTCACAGCAGAATGTGTGACGGTATTAAACTGAACTGTGTCAGTGAAGGAGCAGATCTGAAAACAGCTGTCAATCAAATGGGATTCAGCCTTTGGACCCGTCCTCCAATCAGAATGTGGAATCTCAGCGTCCAGCCTGGCCGAGCTCCGCCCACAGCTCCGCTCGCCCCTGGAGACACTAAGCGTCTGAGGGCGGGACAGCATGGTGTCATTTATCCAATGATCGTCCAGTTCAGAGTCAGTTTAAACCAGTTCCACTCAGTCCCATTGAAGTGCATGGACGCTGAGCGTCTACGGACAAATGCACTGAGCAGAGATGGAATGAACAAACACAGACACGGGAATGGAGGAGAAGTGAACAACATCCAGTCCACTGATCTGGGATCAAACTGATTCTGAACCAACTGGTCTGAGAGATGAATGTGTTCCAACACATTTGGAGTCAATGAAATGAAAACAACTGAACAGATTTGAGCATTTAATTTTCATAATTTTAGGGAAGCTGAGCTTCCACTGCAGTCTGACACACACACCTCTGCCAGAAAGGCATCTGTTATAGAATTTTGTTTTACCATGTATTTAAATGAAAACTATATGTTGTGGTAAGAACATGAACGAGTTGGCTGGCTCTTTGTAATTTTATTGAACCTAATATTACCATGAATCATCTTAGTAAAAAGTCATAATATTAAACGTACTATTTGTACTGGATTACATTGAAATTAGAGGGAACGGAACAGTCACCAGTTCTTTGGTAAATAGATGCCAATTTTGCCCTTTTTTTTTTCCTTCTTTTTTTCTTTTTTTTTCTGGGCTCAGCTGGCTGACAGGCAGCTGTCTGTACCGATAAGGCAGCAGCCCACACCAGCTGTACTCCCAGTCATCACTGCCCATTTTTCTAACACCTTTGCTTGTGTATCCTCTTTTATTTGGACATTTTACCAGGGAGTATCTCACACTACTTTTTTTTTTTTTCCTACTTGTCCAGCGTTCTAACAGCAGAATGGTAGTCTGGTTCCTTTTGGTGCTGAACACATTTGCTTTGTCAAGGGAAACTTCATAAAGTATATGAGGCGCCCTTTGATATTCTACTGTGTTTATTATGAGTTTTGTTGAACCGCATTTCGATGCTGGACCTGACATGGGGGGTGGGGTGGGGGGGTAGAAGAAGGGGAGAGAACAAGAGAGAAGAAGGTGGAGAAGACCCTCACAAGAAAGTATCAACAATACAAACAGCAACAACCATGGAGACAATTATAATGGAAACAGTAACTACAACCAGAACTGAGTAAACTGGGCAGAAGAGAGAGAAAAAAACAAAACAAAACAAAACTAGCTGCTCTCTTGCCCGCTGTAGGTCGTATTGGGACCAGAAAAGATGTGTGTATGCGGGCATCGGGGGTGTGGCGGTTGCTGGCGGGGTGGTGGACCGTGGTGGGGTTCCTGGCGGCTGGTGTTGCCGCCCTGGGCTGCGGTTGGTGCTGGGGCTGCGCTCGGGTGCCGCGCCTTGGGGGGACTCACAGCGGTGCTGCTCACTGCTGGGGGGGGGGGACTCCAGATACGCATGTCTGGTGTGTGCAGGTGGGTGGGAGGGGCTGTTGATGGGTGTGGGTACATGTGTGGGTATGTGTGTACATGTAGATGTGTACATGTGGGCATGTATGTGGGTAGGTGGGTGTATGGGCATGGGTGGAGGTGTTTGTGTGTGTGTGTATCTGTGAATGGTCGAACATGTGGGATGGGTAGTGTGTATGTCTGGGAGTCAGTGGGTGTGTGTGTGTATTATGTCTGTGTGGACTCAATAATCACACCGTGTTAGCTTCGTGGGTTAGCTTTACTCAACGCATCTGCATTTCCGCTTTACATCACTTGCCGTGCTTCCGGTTATCTCTTAAAGGCACAGGAACATTACTCAATGCAGCTGAACTTCATGAACCATAAACTAACAACTATAACTCTATATGTATATAACAATGTCTCAGACATCACATTTTCTCCCCCCCCCCCCCCCCCCCTTAGAAGCAGAAACATAACATTAGTCCACATCCACCCAAAGTCACTCATCTCCCAGTAACATAATTTCCATGCCATACAGGTGGGGCCCTCACTCTCTGAGGGCGTGCAGGTTGGGAAGCTGCAACTGGCGGTGGTGATGGGTGACCTCCCACCTGACTTGCTCCTGGCCTGGGCTGCCGGTCAAAGGCGGCTGGTGGAGACAGTGAGGAAGTGGACATTGTGGGGGGTGCAACTCTGTAGAGGCGGTTGGAGTGCCATCGAGTCCCGTTCTCCAGTCGATAGGTGGCCGGGCCCAGCTGCTTGGTCACACGGAGGGGCTCGGACCAATATGACTGGAGTTTGTTCTGCCGGTGGGCGTGTCTAATCCTGACCCAGTCCCCCGTGGAGAATGAGGAGATCCGTACTCGGCGAGAGGCATCATACCTCCTCTTCATGCGGTCCTGTGCACTTTGGACCTGAGCTTGGGCTTTCTGGAGCCCAGGGCTCTTATGTGCAGGGGCTGAAACAGCTCTCAAACAGTCAAGTGGTTGCTTTAGTTCCCGCCCAATCATGAGCAGTGCAGGTGACACACCTGTAGTGGAGTGCTTAGATGCTCGGACATTCAGGAGAGTTTGGTTGAGTGCAGTGCTGAACATTTTTCCTTCCTCCAGACAAGCTCGGATTCCCTCTTTGAGAGTTTTGTTTAGTCTTTCCACCCCCCCCCATTACTCTCAGGGTGGTAAACAGCTGTCCTGATGTGTTTGATGGACTGCAGTGCCAGAAACTCTGAGAACTCTGCCGATGTGAATTGGGGCCCATTGTCCGTTGTAACAACACAAGGTAGGCCCCAGCGCCCAAACAGCTTGTCAAGGCGGTCGATGATGGTGTGTGTGGTGATGGAGCTCAGCTCAAAAGCCTCCGGCCACTTTGAATGTAGGTCGTGCACAACCAGCAAGTAGCGCGCATGTGCAGGTGCCGCAAGCAACTCACCGCAGAGGTCAATCTGGATATGTTCCCATGGTGCTGATGGCCACGGTGTTGGGTTAAGGGGCGCTGTAGGAGGCTGACCCGTCTTACCACTCAGAAGACAGCAGGCACAGTTACGTACCAGCTCTTCCACGTCAGTGTCTATGTGCGGCCACCACACTGTGTCTCGGCAGCGTTGCTTCACCTTAACCACCCCCAGGTGGCCCTCATGCGCCATGTGCAGTACCCTGGCCCTTAGATTCTCTGGTACCATGGTGCGGTGTCCACGAGCGAGGCATACTTCCCCCCAGCAGGAGAGCTCGTCACGGACCCGGTGATAGGGAAGCAGCCTGTCGTCCACTTTGGCCGGCCAGCCATCCTGAACATAGGTACGGAGAGTCGTGAGAGTTTCATCCTCAGCTGAGGACTGCTGCAGCTCGGCCAGGGTGACAACTGTGCTGAGTGGCCCATGCAGGACATGAATCCAGTCTTCATCAACCTCCAGATCTGGTGTTGCCTCAACCGTCTCTGTCGTTATGGAGACAGCCCTCGACAGGAGGTCAGCCACCATGTTGGCACGCCCAGGCATGAACTCAAGGCTAAAGTTGTACTGGTTTAATCTATCAGCCCACCTCAACAGTCTCATAGGTTTGTGCCCCGAGCCTTGGGTCGCTAGAAGCGCTGTCAGTGCCTTGTGGTCCGTGCGGATCGTGAAAGCCCTTCCATACAGGTAGACGTGCCAGCGTTCACATGCCCACAGGCAGGCCTGAGCCTCCCTTTCCCCTACCGAGTACTTTTGCTCAGCTGAAGTGAGCGCCCGTGAGGCGAAAGCCACAGGGCGTTCCACCCCCTCTTGGATCCGGGAGAGCACAGCACCAAGTGCCACTCCAGAGGCATCGCAGGTGACCAAGGTGGGTGCGGCCAGGCTGAAATGGGTCAGTGTGGGCGGGGACGTGAGCTGCTGTTTGATGATGCAGACAGCCTCGTGGCAGGCTGGGGTCCAGTCCCACACAGCATCTTTTCTGAGCAGCTGGCGCAGAGGGGCTGTTGAGTCTGAGAAATGTGGCAGGAACCGCAGATAGTATGTGGCCATCCCCAGAAAGGAAGCCAGCTGGGAGGGTGACTGTGGGTCTGGCAGGGACAGGATGGCTTCGGTGTGGGACATGACTGGAGCAATGCCCTCCTTGGAGAGCCTGAAACCTAGGAACTCAACCTCTGAGACACCAAACGTGCACTTCTCAGCGTTCAGTGTGACCCCATGCTGTTTGAATCGTTGGAAGACCTGCTCCAGGCGAGCGTCATGAAGCTCAGTGGAGGGTGCGTGTACCACCACGTCATCAAGGTAAATGGAGACCCCTTCGATGCCGGCTAGAATGAGCGACATTATCTTCTGGAAACAGCTGGGGGCTGATGACAGTCCAAATGCCATACGTTTATACCTGAAAACCCCCACATGCGTGACAAAACCTGTGAGGTCCATGCTGGCTGGTGCCAAAGGAACCTGCAGGTAGCCGTTTCGCTACTCCATCTTACTGAAGACAGTAGAACCATGAAAATGGCTAGTGAGCTCTTCGGCTGTGGGTAGGGGGTACTTATCAGGGATGATGGCTTTGTTCACATCTGTCAGGTCAACACAGAGACACAGTCCACCCCCTCTCCTCTTGGCTATCACTAGGTTGGACACCCACGGCGAGGCTTCAACTGGTTCAATAACATCCTCCTCCACCAAGCGATGTAACTCCATCTCCACCGCATTGCGGAGGGCCAAGGGAATGCGCCGCAGGGGCTGGATAATGGGGCGGACTGAAGGGTCCACAGTAGGATGGTGGACAAAACCGGACATACGGCCCAGCCCTTGAAACAGTTCTGGGTAGCGGTCGGGCCAGGAGGTGGAGACCTGCAGGACCTGCTCACCCTTAGCATCAGTCATAGTAAAGCCCAGAGCAAGGAGCAAATCTAGGCCCATGATGTTTGCTCCTCTCTGAGTGATGTGGAATTCGGTGTCAGGGGCACTTTGGAGATCATATCTGACAGGGAGGCGGGCCACGCCCAGAGTGGAGATAGGGGAATGTCCATAGCCTGACAGGGGATTAGCTACCTTCTCCAGGGGCACATGACTGAATAGCCGGTCATATGTGCATTTGTTTAGTATTGAGACCCTTGCTGCAGTGTCCACGAGGAGTGAAATGGGCTTCCCGCCCACACTGCATATGCGATGCTTGAATGAGGCCCTTGTGCTGTGTATGGCGTTGATGGAAACAGCAGCAGTATTTGAGTTTGCAGGTAGGGAGCGGCAGCAGCGAGCAAAATGGTTCATTTTGTTGCAATTACGACAGCGTTTGCCCTGGGCAGGGCATGACTGATCCCTGGTTGCATGTTTGGATGAGCCACAGTTAGTACAACACTTTGATGCACCCCCCTTGGGCGCCCAGTCCACTCTCTGCACGTCCAAACTGTCACTCACCACCTCAGTAGTCCCTGCTGACTCCTGGGCCACATTTTGGACAGACGCTGCCGATGACGTCACAGGCGCGTGCACGGCGCGGCCGAAATGGCGCGCCTCCATTAACACCGTTTCCACCTGCTTTCCAATTGCCAGGGCATCTGCTAGTGTCATAGTGTCTGGCTCTAACAACAGCCTCTCTCTCAGCTGGTGACATGACGTTTTCTCAATGAGCTGATCCACAATAAGTCCGTCCTCTAAAGCCCCAAAATCACAGTGCCTCGTTAACTCACGTAGCGCCGATACGTACTGAGCGACTGTCTCACCGGACTGCTGGGCTCTCCGACGAAACTCGAAGCGATGCATCCGTCGGCTTCGTCCCGTACTGAAATGAGACTTTAGGGCGGCTACGGCTGTGGCATACTTGTCGTCCAACAATGTGAGTGTGGCGAAAATCCGCTGCCCCTCTTGTCCGAGGCAATGGCGCAGGAGCGCGCACTTCCGAGCATCTGCTAAACTCAACTGTCCCAAAGCAAGCAAATAATCCTCAAACGATGTCAGCCATCGGTCCCAGGGAACAGCTGGGTCACCCGGTACAGGTAAGAAAGGTGGCGGTGGCTGTAGAGCGAAAGCAGCCATCCTCGTTCGCCAAATATTATGTCTGTGTGGACTCAATAATCACACCGTGTTAGCTTCGTGGGTTAGCTTTACTCAACGCATCTGCATTTCCGCTTTACATCACTTGCCGTGCATCCGGTTATCTCTTAAAGGCACAGGAACATTACTCAATGCAGCTGAACTTCATGAACCATAAACTAACAACTATAACTCTATATGTATATAAAAGTAAAGTAAAGTAAAGTAAATTTTATTTATAGAGCACTTTTCACAGACAGAGTCACAAAGTGCTTTATCAATTCAAATCAGAATCAAATTAAGTTTACAGAGACCCAACAGAATCCTTCAGGGGCAAACACTTGTGATTGTGTGATATAACAATATCTCAGACATCACAGTGTGCATACGCTTGTGTGGGTGAGTGGGGGACTGGGGGGTGTGTGGGGTTTGGGGGTTGGGCTTGGTGGGACGGGGGGGCGGGCCTCCGGGCCCCCAGGGTGCTTGGCTGTGGCATCGGGGTGCGCACTGGCCTGCAGCGGGTGGCGGTCTGGGCCGGCCAGTGTGCTGGGTGGGACCCCTGCCCAGGGAGACAGGTGGCTCCTGGGCTCATGGGGCTCGGGGACCGGCGCCTTGCCTGCCCCTGGGTGGCCGGCCCCCAGTGGGGGGGTGGCGGCTGGTGTCCCTGGCCTCCTGGGGCCTGTGCTCAGCTGCTGTGGGGCCTCTGACGGGGGCCTCCCTCGACCATCTTCGGGGCGGGCACGCTGTTGCCTCACTTTTTGTCAATAGTGCCCTTTTTATTTGAAACTATTACTAAACACATTATTACTGAGCTCCAATGGAAAGTCCAAACAGGAACAGTATGGATCCTGAGTGGAACAAAGGCCACTGGAGTGTCCACACCATGGGTCCTCTGGTCCTGACATGGACTCAAGTGGGTTCATGTGGTTCTAGTGGGTCCTGGATTTCCAGTTTCCTTCAGTCACCATCAAAGGCAACTATGTTTATGTTTATGCATTTGGCAGACGCTTTTTTCCAAAGTGACTTACAGGGAAAACCAATCAAATCACTCAATCAATCAAATTTTATTTCTATAGCGCCAGATGGGGAAAAAAAAGTTCTCTGATGACACTTTATATACAGAGTTGGTCCAAACCAGACTGAAGCCAATTTACAGAAACCAACAGAATCCTCCAGGAGCAAACACTAGTGATGGAGACAGTGGAAGGAAAAAGTACCTTTAACAGCAGAAACCTGGAGCAGAACCAGACTGAGGAGGAGGGACGAGTGACAGGAGCAGCTGGGGTTAAAGAGAGAGAGTAAAGAAAGAGAAAAAAAGAGAGAGAGAGAGAGAGACTGGGGGAGAGGGAGAGAAGGGGGGAGTAGGGGGAGACACATGGAGGCAGTTGAGGATAAGTGAGTGATGATGATGAAGGCAGGGGAGAGGCAGGACCACCGCAGCAGGTCCAGAGATAATCCTGGAAGAATCTGTGATAATCCTGGAAAAACCTTATTAGAATATTTAAGATGGAATGTCTGACAGTGCTCAGACAGGAGGTGCTCTTGGAAGAGCTGGGTCTTCAGGAGCTTCTTGAAGATAGGCAGGGATGCCTCTGTTCTCGTAGTGCTCAGTAGAACGTTCCACCAATGTGGAACGACCCATGAAAAGAGCCTGGATTGTCTTGTACAAGGTCTGGGGACCACCAGACAATGTTCCCCAGACGAGTGAAGTGGTCGTGGGGCGACATAAGCTTTTATCAGTGCACCTAAGTAGACAGGAGCAGACCCACTGAGAATTTTGTAGACTAGGATTAAAGATTTGAATTTGATGTGGGCAGCTATGGGTAGACCAGTGGAACTCAATGAGTAAGGGTAACATGAGTTACCCTTAACATGTTACATGGTAACATGTTAGAAGAGTAACATGTGCCCTTTTAGGCTGATTGAAGACCAGATGCACTGCTGCATTCTGGACCATCTGTAGTGGTCTGACAACACAAGCTGGGAGACCTGTTAGAAGAGCACTGCAGTAGTCAAGACGGGAGATAACCATAGTCTGCACCAGGAGCTGGGTGGAGATAACCATAGTCTGCACCAGGAGCTGGGTGGAGATAACCATAGTCTGCACCAGGAGCTGGGTGGAGGTAACCATGGTCTGCACCAGGAGCTGGGTGGCCTGTTGGGTTAGGTATGGCCTGATCTTTCTTAGGTTGAACAGAGTGAAATGACATGATCGGGTGACAGAGGCAACATGATCTTGATTATTGATCATGACTCCCAAGTTATGTACTACACTGGTAGGAGCCAGAGGTATGGAGTCAATACTGATGGAGATGTCCTGCTGTATGGTTGGCTTAGCTGGGAAGAGCAGCAGTTCAGTTTTGGACAGGTTCAGCTGAAGGTGATGGGCTTTCATCCATGCAGATCTGTCAGAGAGACAATCTGAGATTCACACTGAGACTGTGGAGTCATCAGGTGGGAATGCCAGATAGAGCTGGGTATCATCAGCATAGCAATGATATGAGAAGCCGTGTGAGTGGATGATCTGACCCAGTGAGGTGGTGTATATGGCAAAAAGGAGGGGGCCCAACACAGAGCCTTGGGGGACCCCCGTGGTGAGGCGGTGAACTGCTGATGTGTGCCCTAGCCAGGACACTCTGAAGGACCGACCAGTGAGGTAAGATTGAAACCAGGAGTGGGCGTGGCCTGTGATGCCCATGTTCCAGAGTATGAATAACAGGATATGGTGACTGACAGTGTCAGATGCTGCTGATAAGTCCAGTAGAATGAGTACTGAAGACTTGGCTGCTGCTCTAGCCTCTTTCAGGGCTTCTGTCACAGACAACAGAGCCGTTTCAGTGGAGTGGCCGATTTTGAAGCCAGATTGGTTGATGTCAAGGAGGTTATTTTG
Source organism: Sphaeramia orbicularis (assembly GCF_902148855.1). Taxonomy (NCBI): domain Eukaryota; kingdom Metazoa; phylum Chordata; class Actinopteri; order Kurtiformes; family Apogonidae; genus Sphaeramia; species Sphaeramia orbicularis. Next base: position 1,865,836 of record NC_043976.1, read on the forward strand.
GGAGAGGAATTCTGTGACCTGTTTGAAAACAGCCCTTTCGATGGTCTTAGAAAGGTATGGGAGGAGTGAGACTGGTCGATAATTCTCCACTTGAGTGGGGGTGAGGGAAGGTTTTTTGAGTAGTGGTGTTACCTGCGCTTGTTTAAATACTGTAGGAAATGTTCCTGATGTCAGTGAAGCATTCATCACATGTGTGATTGGTGCTGTGATAGTAGGGGCAACAGACTGTAAGAGGTTGGATGGAATAGGGTCCAACAGGCATGTGGTAGGACGGCTAGAGGAAAGGAGTTTAGACACCTCGTTCTCTGTGAGGGGAGTAAATGAGGGGAATGACGCAGTTGGGCTTTTGTCAGTTGAGTTAGAAGTACCCATAGTCAGGGGAGAGGAAGCAGTGTGTGATGATGATGATGATGAAGGAGGCGTGCAGTCTATGGGTGGATCGATGAACTGACTGCTGATAGTAGACACTTTATTTGTGAAAAATGAAGCAAAATTATCTGCTGTCAGGTTGGTAGTGGGTGGTGGAGGCGGAGGGTTGAGTAGTGTTTTAAAGGTTGAGAATAGTTTCCTGGTGTCGGTGGCAGAATGAATTCTGTTCTTATAGTAAACCTTCTTCGCAGCAGTGACACTGGATGAGAAGGATACTAACAGTGACTGGAATGGGATCAGGTCAGAAGAGCTTTTTGTTTTGTGCCATTTTCTCTCTATGGCTCTGAGGTTGGTACGCAGCGACCGGAGGGTATCATTGAGCCATGGGTGGGACTGGGAGGATGGAGCGGGTCTGGTAGATAGAGGGCACAGATTATCCAGACAGGAGCTAAGTGTAGAGCACACAGACTCAGTGGTGTCATTAACCTCTAAGGAGGAAAAAGTGCTGGGGGGAGGGAGAGCGGAGGCTACGACGGTGGAGAAGTGGGTGGGGGACAGACCATGGGGGAGGGAGCAGAGTGTTTTTCAGGGAGAGACCCACTGAACTGAATGAAATAGTGGTCAGACAGGTGTACAGGTGTGACTGTGAGGGCATCTGTGATTTCAGGTGAAAATGAGATGGAGCTCTTTACCACATTTGTGGGTTGGAGGACTGTGAACCCGCTGTAGCTCAAAAGAGAGTATTAGTGACATGAAGTCTGAGAAGCTGGGATTGTCTAAGTCAGGGGTCTCAAACTCAGATCCTCGAGGGCCGGTATCCTGCATGTTTTAGTTGTTTCCCTCTTCCAACACACCTGACGGTCGTTATCAGGCTTCTGCAGAGCTTGATGGTAGGCTGATCATTTGAATCAGGTGTGTTGGAAGAGGGATACATCTAAAACATGCAGGATAGTGGCCCTCGAGGACCGGAGTGTGAGACCCCTGGTCTAAGTGGATGTTCATGTCACCGAGGACTAGCATGGGGCAGTCATGCTCTGGGATGGAGGAAAGCAGAGTGTCCAGCTCATCAGGAAAATCACCCAGTTGTCCTGGTGGACGATAAATGACAGTTACGTACAGTTTGACTGGTGCTGTCACTAGGATGGCATGGAATTCACAGGAGTTGTATTTGACTGAAGGTAGGAGTTCATTGTATTTCCATTTGTTGGAAATTAACAGACAACTAAGAGTATTTAGAAGAAACCTGACCACTGATGCAAAGTTTATCAACTCTTCAGACTACCACAGTAACTTTTCTTCTGTCACCAAAAAACACTTGGAAACACATTTATCTACATTTAAAATTAGTTTGTAAACTGTGATCAGCTTTTGTCTTTCTTTTGTCAAGCATTTTTAAGTGTCCACAAAAGCACTATATAAGTGATGTATTATTATTATTATTATTATTATTATTATTATTATTATTATTATTATTACTATTTTGTAAAGTGACTCAAACACTTCCACTTATTTATTTATTTATTTACTACTGCACATGCACTTATACTGCCTGCACTTTAAAAAAAAAAAAAAAAAAAGTATTTCCTGCTGCTGTGGTGTTTTCTGTGTTGTGTTTTTATTCATTTGGGTGTGTGTGTGTGTGTGTGTGTGTGTGTGTGTGTGTGTGTGTGTATATATATATATATATACACACACATACATACATACATACATACATACATATATATATATATATATATATATATATATATATATATATATATATATATATATATATATATATAATTTTATTTATTTATTTATTTATTTTATACATTGTGCCTACACTGAAGGAGAGCAACCCTTAATTTCATTGTAACTTGTTTTAACAATAATAAATAAATAAACTCACTCAAACCCTAAAACTCACTCATTTTCCTGTAAATGGGCCCTGTTGATTTCCTGTTCCAGTCGTTTAAACCCATGGTCTGTCTGTAGATGAACAGTCAGTGTTTCCACTCAGACCCTTTGTTGGTATATTTCGTGGTTTTTCAGACCCTCTACAGACTCTGTATCCAAATCCATGTCCTTTTTCTGGTTTTTATTACAGACTTTTGGAGACTCTGACATGAAAACACCTATGGTTGTTTGTCTAAAACTAATCCGTCCCACTGACATTGACAGTTTTCTTTATTGTCTCTTTTTGGTCCATTTCCATCGTTCATGTTAACTGAACATTCCAAAAGTTCTGGTTCTAAATGTTCCTGTTTTTCTGTGACTTGTCGTCGTCTCCTCAGTGGACCATAAGGTTAAAACCAAACCAAACTGAAGAAAAGGAAGAGAAAAACTCAACCACCAAAGCGATAAACCAGTCCCTAACCTCAGTATCTGGTCCAGAGGGTCTGTGTTGGGTCCCTTTAGCCGGTCCCCAAGTCCAGATAAAGGAGGACAGTTGGACCTGGGCCGTTAAACTAAACTAGAACAGACAGAGGAGAGTTCATCTGGAGTTCCAAACATGTTCAGGATGATTTTATTCTCACTTTGTGTCTCTAACACAATGTTATCTCTGAACATTTACAATTATGCAAATTAGGTGATGATGTCATTTAGAAACTTCTAGAGACTTTTAAGGACAGACATTAAATACTTTCACTACTGAGGAGTTGGAAACACTGCAGCGGAGGATCAACAGCTCAAAGGACTCAGAAAAACCACAGACAGCACTTACCTGAATCAGCTGTTGTGTGAACGGTGGAAAGGAAGCGGTGCGTTTGAGACTCTGCTCCACAGCTGAACTCACAGGTGGAGTCGTTCAGATACTGCTGGAGCGGTGACCATGTCAGAGCAAAGCAGGGACATGCAAATGAGCCACTGGGACGTCTCTGCCCTACAAGGACACTGTGCCTCCTCATGGTGAGGCTTTGTACTGGTTCCTCCTCCTTGTTTAATGTCCTCCTAACTCACCACAGGAGGGTTTTACAAAGGCCTTCATGGTCACTGTGCTTAAACACAGAGATTCTTGGTACAAATTCCAAAGGTCTAAAGATGTAAAGAGATTTACACACAAGACAGAATTAATATCAAGATCATAGTTGTCAAACATATGGTCTGTGGGCCAAAACCGGCCGCCAAAGGGTCCAATCCGGCCGACAAGATGAATGTGTGAAATGAAAAAGTAAAACGGAAGATTTTATCAATTATTTTAGTTAAGGTTCCACATTCAGATCAATATGATCTAAAGTGGGTCAGAACCATTAAAATACGATCAAAATGACCTAGAAATTACTGACCACTGCATATTCTTCTTTTTGTTTTAGTGTAAAAAAGGAAAATTACATGAAAATGTTTATATTTACAAACTATCCTTTCACAAACACAGTGAATTACCTGAATAAATACGATGCTGATGACGACAAAGACGACGCTGGACACAACGCCTTCAACAGCTCATGGCCAATTGGACGGTGAGATAAAAACAGCCAAACAGATCGACGTCTGTCCATCCACTGTCTGAGGGACTCTGGATGGACAGACATGATGGACAAGATGGACTCATGCTGACGTCCATCCTTTATGACCAGAAACAGACGAATACAGGAACTGAGTTGAACCCAGGATGCTAATGCTACAATGCTAACAACTGCACCCGCGTATATACTACACTGTACTGTACTATACTATACTATACTATACTATACTATACTATACTGTACAATGCTATACTACACTATAATGAACTATACTATACCATACTATACCATACATATCCTATACTATACTATACTATACTATACTATACTATACTGAACCATACTATACCGTACTATATTGAACTATACTATACTGTACTATACTGTACTGAACTATACTATACTGTACTATACTATACTGTACTATACTATATTGAACTATACTATACTATACTGAACTATACTACGCTATATTGAACTATACTATACTATACTGTACTGTACTGTACTATAGTATACTGTACAATGCTATACTACACTATATTGAACTATACTATACTATACTGTAGAATGCTATACTACACTATATTGAACTACACTATACTATACTATACTGAACTACACTAAACTATGCTATACTGTGCTATGCTATACTATACTATACTGTTTGTACCATACTGTACTATACTGTACTGTACTATACTATGTAATACTATACTATACTATACCATACTATGCTATACTATATTGAACTATACTGAACTATACTATACTATATTGTACTGTTCAGTACTATAGTATACTATACTATACTATACTGTTTGTGCCATACTGTACTACACTATACTATACTATGTGATACTACATTGAACTATACTATACTGTATTATACTGTTCAATACTATACTATACTGTAATATACCATACCAAACTATACTAAACTATACTATCCTGTACTATACTATACTATACTGAACTACACAATACTGTACAATACTACACTGTACTATCCTATACTGTTCTGTACCATACTATACTACACTGTACTATAGTATACTGAACTATACTATACTACATTATACTATACTATACTATACTGTACTATACTGTTCTGTACCATACTATACTACACTGTACTATAGTATACTGAACTATACTATACTACATTATACTATACTATACTATACTGTACTGTACTATACTATACTGTTCTGTACCATACTATACTACACTGTACTGTAGTATACTGAACTATACTATACTACATTATACTATACTATACTATACTGTACTGTACTATACTATACTGTGCTATACTAAACTATACTACTATACATTTTAATTGATCATTGCCACACACGCACGCACGCACGCACGCACGCACACACACACACACACCTGATACTCCAACTCTTTGAATGAATTCCAGTGTGCTTGTTCCTGTCTTCCTCTGTTTCAGAATGGACCACAGGCCTCCACAGACACTGCCATGTACAGCTTGTCGGTGGGTGGTTTGAACAGACACCCATGGGAGTATGTAGTGGAGTGGGAAAGGTAACTGGGGGCCAAATCTGTGACGAATCAGCGCCCTGAGCAGCCTACCAGATGGAGGTTCTGGATCATCTGTGGGCCAGGAAGACTGCCAAGCACCGTCCAATCAGGATGCAGATACAGATCAATAAAGATCGAACTACAAATGTAAGATGAAACCGTGGCCATGCATATATATATATATATATATATATATATATATATATATATATATATATATATATATATATATATATATGTACACACTCATATTTTTTTATTTTTATTATTATTATTATTATTATTATTATTATTATTATTTTTATTATATGTTATATTATGGTTTGTATTCTATTCTATTCTATTCTATTCTATTCTATTCTATTCTATTCTATTCTATGACCCTCATCCACTTTTACTGGCCAACAACAGAAAGCAATTTAACCAGACAAACTGGGATGGTTTGACAACATCACATGATCACAAACACCAGAAGGAATGATGTAAATGATGGTTCTGTCAGGTTTAAATGAGCATTAAGGAGAGAGAGAGAGAGAGAGAGAGAGAGAGAGAGAGAGAGAGAGAGAGAGAGAGAGAGAGAGGGAGAGGGAGAGAAGGAGAGAGACAGAGAGGGAGAGAGAGAGGGAGAGAAGGAGAGAGACAGACAGAGAGGGAGAGAGACAGAGAGAGAGAGAGAGTGAGAGTGGGAGAGAGACAGACAGAGAGAGAGGGAGAGAGAGAGAGAGGGGGGGAGAGAGAGAGAGAGGGAGGGAGGGGGAGAGAGACAGAGAGGGAGAGAGGGAGGGAGAGAGAGACAGAGAGGGAGAGAGAGAGGGAGAGAAGGAAAGAGACAGAGAGGGAGAGAGACGGGGGGGGTGGAGAGACAGAGAGGGAGAGAGACAGAGAGAGAGAGTGAGAGTGGGAGAGAGACAGAGACAGACAGAGAGAGAGGGAGAGAGAGAGGGGGAGAGAGACAGAGAGGGAGAGAGAGAGAGAGAGAGAGAGGGAGGGGAGAGAGAGACAGAGAGGGAGAGAGATAGAGAGAGACAGAGAGAGAGGGAGAGAGAGACAGAGAGAGAGAGGGAGAGAGAGGGAGATAGAGAGAGGGAGGGAGAGAGAGAGAAGAGAGAGAGAGAGGAGAGAGAGGGAGGGAGAGAGATGGAGGGAGAGAGACAGAGGGGGGGGGAGGAGGGGGAGAGAGACAGAGAGGGAGAGAGACAGAGAGAGAGAGAGAGAGTGGGAGAGAGACAGAGACAGACAGAGAGAGAGGGAGAGAGAGAGGGGGGAGAGAGACAGAGGGAGGGATGGGAGAGAGACAGAGAGGGAGAGAGAGAGAGAGAGGGAGGGGGAGAGAGGGGAGGGAGAGAGAGACAGAGAGGGAGAGAGATAGAGAGACAGAGAGAGAGAGGGAGAGAGAGGGAGATAGAGAGAGGGAGAGAGAGAGAAGAGAGAGAGAGAGGAGAGAGAGGGAGGGAGAGAGAGAGATGGAGAGAGAGAGAGAGAGAGAGAAGAGAGAGAGAGAGAGAGAGAGAGAGAGAGAGAGAGAGAGGAAGGAGGAGGTGATAGATGGAGCTCCAGTGATATCAGTGATGTTATCAGTGTTTTTACTGTTGGACAGAGAACAGACAGAACAGACAGAACAGACAGAACAGACAGAACAGACCGAACAGACAGAACAGACCGAACAGACAGAACAGACCGAACAGATAGAACAGACCGAACAGATAGAACAGAGGAACCAGGGGAACCCCAGACAGAAGGGCTGAGGTCTGCGTCCAAAACCCTCTGAATCCATGGAACCTTCTGGAAGATGCTCTCTGGAATTCACAAACTAAAACTAGGTGAGATGATCCACTGACAAAAAGGAATTTACATTTGAAATTAAACACTAGTGGACGATCGCAGTCCAAAGTATTTCCACGATGTACTTTATTATTATTATTACTGCACCTCCATCCACCTGGAAAAGGACATTTGACTTGAACAGTTTATTATCGAACCGTCTGTTGAATCATCTATCTATCTATCTATCTATCTATCTATCTATTGCACATTCCTTATACATTGCTTTATGATTATTAAAGCTAAACTCAGTATTATTTTAAATCCAGTTTTATTGGACTTTTAAATGACAGCCTGTTGCATCCTGTTCAGTCCTGTGTTCCTTTGTCTTCTCTTCTATTATTTCCAGCTCTATCGTGACTTTTTTGAGGTTCTTTTTTTTTCTGAAATCTCTGGTGTTTCTGTGTTTCATCTGTAAAAGGTGCCAGTGTTTTGCTGCAGTGTAAATCTAGTTTCATCACATATTTCTACTGATAGTCATTTGCTTTTGTCCTGTTACATGTTGCAGGTGGACATGTTGTCTTTGCCGTCCTCTTTCAGGACCAGTTGGACCAGTAACCAACCAGTGAAACCAGTGAAACCAGAGCCCCGCCCAGATCTGGACTACATGTTGAAGACGGGCAGAGAGGATGAGAGGGATGAAGAAGAAGAAGGAGAAGAAGGGGAGGGGGGATGTCTGAGAAGAAGAAGTCCTGGTAAAAAGAACCAGAGCCAGGCCCGTTTGGATCGGGTTCGGCTGCGGCGCATCGAGGCCAACGCACGAGAGCGAAACCGGATGCACGGTCTCAACAAGGCCCTGGACAGCCTGAGGAAGGTGGTCCCCTGCTGCTCCAAAACCTCCAAACTGTCCAAGATCGAGACGCTGCGTTTGGCCAAGAACTACATCTGGGCCCTGAGTCAGATCCTGCACAGCGGACAGACCCCAGACCTGCTCAGCTTCGTCCACACCCTGTGCAAAGGCCTGTCCCCCCCCACCTCCAACCTGGTGGCCACCTGTCTGCAGGTCCACGTCCACGGCGGGGACCCGCTGGTGCTGTACCCGGCCAATCAGCGCCATGGGGGCCGGGTCCTGGTCCCCGGCTCCACAGACGGTGTCAGACCCCCGTATGAGGGCGTGTCCAGCAGCTGCTCCGGGTCAGTGTCTGCAGGCGTCTTCACCCCCCCCCTTCACTTCAACGGGGTTTTGACTGTGAAACAGGAACAGCCGGTGGACGCCCACAGCCCCCCCCATGGCCCCCCCCATGGCCCCCATGGCCTCCAGGACCGCCCAGGGAGGGGCTCCTCTGGGGCCACTGGACCCTTTGACGTCCACCTGGGGGGGCACTTTTACCCGCTGCAGGAAGAACTAAACATTAGGTTCCATAATTAACCCTTTATTAGGCAAATGACTATTTATGGTCATTTCTGATATTTACCTCCATCAAGGAGGTTATGTTTTCAGCGGGGTTTGTCTGTTTGTTTGTCTGTTACCAAGGTAACTCAAATGTTATGGACGGATTTGGATGAAATTTTCAGGAAATGTTGATACTGGCACAACGAAGAAATGATTACATTTTGGTGGTGATGGGGGGGGGGGGGGATCTGCCTTAGCGGAGGTCTGCGCTCTCCGAGTGCTTTTCTATTTACTAAATGTTAAAAAAAACACAAAGTGCGTAATGTGAGTTTTTCAAAAATGTGATGATTTGTTCCCATATTATCACAGGATGTCACGAGAAGTCATTCCATAAACATGGACACAGACATAAATACCACATTAATTTACACACACACAGGGTGGGGAAGCAACATGTACACTGAACATTTAGTTGTTTTTTCTCAGCAGACACTACGTCAGTTGTTTTGAACCCAAACATATACTGATGTCATAATCATACCTAACACTATTATCCATACCTTTTCAGAAACTTTTGCCCATATGAGTAATCAGGAAAGCAAACGTCAAAGAGTGTGTGATTTGCTGAATGCACTCGTCACACCAAAGGAGATTTCAAAAATAGTTGGAGTGTCCATAAAGACTGTTTATAATGGAAAGAAGAGAATGACTATGAGCAAAACTATTACCAGAAAGTCTGGAAGATACTATTAAAGAAGAATGGGAGAAGTTGTCACCCCAATATTTGAGGAACACTTGCACAAGTTTCAGGAAGCGTGTGAAGGCAGTTATTGAGAAAGAAGGAGGACACATAGAATAAAAACATTTTCTATTATGGACATTTTCTTGTGGCAAATAAATTCTCATGACTTTCAATAAACTAATTGGTCATACACTGTCTTTCAATCCCTGCCTCAAAATAGTGTACATTTTGCTTCCCCACCCTGTATATAGTACTCCATACTCTATAGTACTCCATACTCTACAGTACTCCATACTCTAAAGTACCTCCATACTCTACAGTACTCCATACTCTATAGTACCTCCATACTCTACAGTACTCCATACTCTAAAGTACCTCCATACTCTATAGTACCTCCATACTCTACAGTACTCCATACTCTATAGTACTCCATACTCTATAGTACCTCCATACTCTATGGTACTCCATACTCTATAGTACCTCCATACTCTATAGTACTCCATACTCTACAGTACCTCCATACTCTATAGTACTCCATACTCTATAGTACTACATACTCTATAGTACTACATACTCTATAGTACTACATACTCTATAGTACTCCATACTCTAGAGTACCTCCATACTCTACAGTACCTCCATACTCTATAGTACCTCCATACTCTATAGTACTCCATACTCTATAGTACTCCATACTCTACAGTACCTCCATACTCTATAGTACCTCCATACTCTATAGTACTCCATACTCTATAGTACTCCATACTCTATGGTACTCCATACTCTATAGTACTTCCATACTCTATAGTACTCCATACTCTATAGTACTCCATACTCTACAGTACTTCATACTCTAAAGTACCTCCATACTCTACAGTACTCCATACTCTAAAGTACCTCCATACTCTATAGTACCTCCATACTCTATAGTACTCCATACTCTATAGTACTCCATACTCTATAGTACCTCCATACTCTATGGTACTCCATACTCTATAGTACCTCCATACTCTATAGTACTCCATACTCTACAGTACCTCCATACTCTATGGTACTCCATACTCTATAGTACCTCCATACTCTATAGTACTCCATACTCTACAGTACCTCCATACTCTATAGTACTCCATACTCTATAGTACCTCCATACTCTATGGTACTCCATACTCTATAGTACCTCCATACTCTATAGTACTCCATACTCTACAGTACCTCCATACTCTATAGTACTCCATACTCTATAGTACTACATACTCTATAGTACTACATACTCTATAGTACTCCATACTCTATAGTACTCCATACTCTACAGTACCTCCATACTCTATAGTACCTCCATACTCTATAGTACTCCATACTCTATAGTACTCCATACTCTACAGTACCTCCATACTCTATAGTACCTCCATACTCTATAGTACTCCATACTCTATAGTACTCCATACTCTATGGTACTCCATACTCTATAGTACTTCCATACTCTATAGTACTCCATACTCTATAGTACTCCATACTCTACAGTACCTCCATACTCTACAGTACCTCCATACTCTATAGTACTCCATACTCTATAGTACTCCATACTCTACAGTACCTCCATACTCTATAGTACCTCCATACTCTATAGTACTCCATACTCTATGGTACTCCATACTCTATAGTACTTCCATACTCTACAGTACCTCCATACACTATAGTACTCCATACTCTATGGTACTCCATACTCTATAGTACTCCATACTCTATAGTACTCCATACTCTACAGTACCTCCATACTCTATAGTACCTCCATACTCTATAGTACTCCATACTCTATAGTACTCCATACTCTACAGTACCTCCATACTCTATAGTACCTCCATACTCTATAGTACTCCATACTCTATGGTACTCCATACTCTATAGTACTTCCATACTCTACAGTACCTCCATACACTATAGTACTCCATACTCTACAGTACATCCATACTCTACAGTACCTCCATACTCTATAGTACTCCATACTCTACAGTACATCCATACTCTACAGTACCTCCATACTCTATAGTACCTCCATACTCTATAGTACTCCATACTCTATGGTACTCCATACTCTATAGTACTTCCATACTCTACAGTACCTCCATACACTATAGTACTCCATACTCTATAGTACCCTATAGTACTCTACCAGGTACTAAATGACTGGCTTTCCTCATGTGTCCACACATGTAGTGCAGCTCCACTATTTCCGCAGCAGTAACAAACACAGTTACAGTTCCATTGCCTGTTGCCACTGCAGCTGTAGCTCCACTTCCCACATTGCACATCACGCCAAACTTCCAGAAATGCCCTGTGACCTCCTGGCTCTGTAAACAAATGGACAGTTTATGGTGGAGTACACAATGAAAGTGTTCACCGTGAGGGAAGAGATTCAGGTGAGTACTCACAGACAGACGAACAGATTCATGAGACTGAGGACTTGTCTGAGGATGGACACATTAGATGAAAAACTGCTGACAAAAGTCAAACGCAGCTTTAAGGACAGTTACCAAATCTTTCTTGTTAAAAGCTTTACATTCTTCTGTCACATGGCAAACAACAAAAAATAAACCTGAACAGGAACCTCTGAGCAAAGTGGAACCATACTGTTATGACCGTGTCAGGGATCAGACAATAAAATAAAAATAACTATATTTACAACAGTGTTTGATAAAAGTACAGAAGCACACCCTTTGACCTTCATGAATCCAAACATATAAATGCCTATATGATGCAGAACCATCTTACTGTCCTCTAAAGTCCGTCCAAAATAAGTAAGTCATGGTTCCACCTCTTCTTAAATCAGACTGGTCCAGTGGAGCTCTGCTGCCATTTTTTATGTTGTTTTTACTCTGATGAGTCACTCTTTTCATTAATAATAATAATAATAATAATAATAATAATTAAAGCCGCAAGCAGCATTGAAAGGCCCTCGCCACAGGCACGTCCAGTACAAGTATGTCCATCGTTCAGCAGGTGGCGCTCAAGCACCAAATTTCAATATCTTCTAATGAATGGGTGTAGGCCTGGGAGACTGACAACTGATTCAAATTTGAGGCAAATCGGTGTTTGTATGTACGATCTGAGACCATTTTTGTAAAGGTAAATTTGTAGAAGGTGCTATACCGGCAAATTTCAATTTGTTTTGATGAATGAGTAAAGGCCTGCGAGACTGACAACTGACTCAGATTTAAAGGAAAACTGGTGTTTGTGTGTCCAAACACAAGGGAAGGTCCAATGTGGTCTCCAGGATCTGTGAGGTCCAATGTGGTCTCCAGGGTCTGTCAGGTCCAATGTGGTCTCCAGGGTCTGTGAGGTCCAATGTGGTGTCCAGGGTCTGTGAGGTCCAATGTGGTCTCCAGGGTCTGTCAGGTCCAATGTGGTCTCCAGGGTCTGTGAGGTCCAATGTGGTCTCCAGGGTCTGTCAGGTCCAATGTGGTCTCCGGGGTCTGTCAGGTCCAATGTGGTCTCCGGGGTCTGTCAGGTCCAATGTGGTCTCCAGGGTCTGTCAGGTCCAATGTGGTCTCCAGGGTCTGTCAGGTCCACCTCTAATGGAACTAATGTAAGGAATGATGTTCAAAGGGGTCACGTGGATGTGGACAGGGGTCTGGACCAGCACACATGGGGGTCTAATGGGACCAAAGGAAGGTTCTAATGTTTGAATATACATGTTCCTTTCACCTTACATGTGTTTTTCTTGTATTCTTTTTTTTTTTTTTTTTTAATATACAGTACAGGCCAAAAGTTTGGATACACCTTCTCATTCTTCACATTTTCTTTATTTTCATGACTATTTACATTGTAGATTCTCACTGAAGGCATCAAAACTATGAATGAACACATGTGGAATTATGTACTTAACAAAAAAGTGTGAAATAACTGAAAACATCTCTTATATTCTAGTTTCTTCAAAGTATCCACCCTTAGCTCTGATGACTGCCTTGCACACCCTTGGCATTCTCTTGATGAGCTTCCAGAGGTAGTCACCTGAAATGGTTTCCACTTCATAGCTGTGCCTTGTCAGGGTTACTTAGTGGAATTTCTTGCCTTATTGATGGGGTTGGGACCATGAGTTGTGTTGTGCAGAAGTCAGGTTGATGCACAGCTGACAGCCCTATTGGACAACTGTTAGAATGCATATTATGGCGAGAACCAATCAGCTAAGTAAAGACAAACGAGTGGCCATCATTACTTTAAGAAATGAAGGTCAGTCAGTCTAGAACATTTCAAAAACTTTGAATGTGTCCCCAAGTGCAGTCGCAAAAACCATCAAGCGCTCCAACGAAACTGGCTCACATGAGGACCGCCCCAGGAAAGGAAGACCAAGAGTCACCTCTGATGCTGAAGATAAGTTCATCTGAGTCACCAGCCTCAGAAATCGCAAATTAACAGCAGCTCAGATTAGAGACCAGATGAATACCACACAGAGCTCTAGCAGCAGACACATCTCTACAACAACTGTTAAGAGGAGACTGTGTGAATCAGGTCTTCATGGTCAAACAGCTGCTAGGAAACCACTGCTCAGGAGAGGCAACAAACACAAGAGATTTATTTGGGCCAAGAAACCCAAGGAATGGACATTAGACCAGTGGAAATCTGTGCTTTGGTCTGATGAGTCCAAATTTGAGATCTTTGGATCCAACCGCCGTGTCTTTGTGCGACGCAGAAAAGGTGAACGGATGGATGCTACATGCCTGGTTCCCACCGTGAAGCATGGAGGGGGAGGTGTGATGGTGTGGGGGTGCTTTGCTGGTGACGCTGTTGGGGATTTATTCAAGATTGAAGGCAACCTGAATCAGCATGGCTACCACAGCATCCTGAAGTGACATGCCATTCCATCCGGTCTGCGTTTAGTTGGACCATCATTTATGTTTCAACAGGACAATGACCCCAAACACACCTCCAGGCTGTGTGAGGGATATTTGACCAAGAAGGAGAGTGACGGAGTGCTGCGCCAGATGACCTGGCCTCCACAGTCACCGGACCTGAACCCAATCCAGATGGTTTGGGGTGAGCTGGACCGCAGAGTGAAGGCAAAAGGACCAACAAGTGCTAAGCATCTGTGGGAACTTCTTCAAGACTGTTAGGAAACCATTTCAGGTGACTACCTCTGGAAGCTCATCAAGAGAATGGCAAGAGTGTGCAAGGCAGTCATCAGAGCTAAGGGTGGATACTTTGAAGAAACTAGAATATAAGAGATGTTTTCAGTTATTTCACACTTTTTTGTTAAGTACATAATTCCACATGTGTTCATTCATAGTTTTGATGCCTTCAGTGAGAATCTACAATGTAAATAGTCATGAAAATAAAGAAAATGCAAAGAATGAGAAGGTGTGTCCAAATTTTTGGCCTGTACTGTATTTGCATTTTTTTTGTCGCTAAGGAACCAAATATGGTAACTTCATTAACGCTTAAAGACCCAAACATCCTCCTTTAACCTAATCCATCTACTGATCTAAACTGTTTAAGACCTGTTGATCCACTAATCCTATCAGTCCATGTCAGTAACTGGTGTCAAATACAGTTCTTCATCTTTTCATGGTCATCAGATATGACCATATTTGGACGTTCAGAGGCTCCATAGTTACCGTGGAAACACTGTCAACTTCTCCCACATTGATTCACCAGTCAAACCCATGGAGTTGGATCAGTGACAGTGGATGGACACACTGGGGTTATGTTCAGTTAATGACAGATTCTGTTGAAAAAGTCACATTTTCTTCTTTATTCTGTTTCTGATATAATGACAGTCAACTTCAATCTGAGCTTTTATGAACATCTACATGATCAGTGAATTAAATACAGGAAAAGACAGGATTTTTATGAAGAAACGCAAAATACAGAGGATAATATTTGAATACATGGTGATAAAATGCTTAAGAATGGTTAAATAAAGAGAAAAACATTCATGTGGGAACAGCTGGACGCTGGGTCTTCATGGGTTAACCTTGATTTTCTACAAAATAAAACAGTTTGGAAAAATTTCACTAATGTAATTAAGTCTTATTATGTTTTCAAATAACACACTAAGGTTTAAATTTGGAATTTCAGAATTTTTCAGTGATTGCCCTATAAAGGGTTAATGAAGAATAGATTAGATTAGTTTAGATTAGATTAGATTAGATTAGATTAGTTTAGATTAGATTAGATTGAAACAGTAGCAGCAGCAGCAGCAGCAACATGACAAACAGTAAAAACAGAAAATAGAAATAGAAAACAAGAGCGCACGTCCTTTCTGTAATGCATTAGGAGAATCCAAAAGAACTGGTAGAAAGTCTGGACGATAAATGGTGAAAAAGCCCTCAGAGGCTAACTGTACAGTAGGTGTGGGTCAGAACGGGTTAAAGGGAACAAAAGGTGTGGTTTTAAATGATGGACGTGAAATGAGTGTGAGTCCACAGGCCTTCGTCTGGATTGTCCTCTACTGTCCAAATGGGCAGCTGTCCTCCCTCTGCACCCACGCTCACACCAAATGGTGTGTTGGCAGGAAACGTCCATGTGTGATGGTTTACCAAGGGCCGTGTGGGCGGAGCCTCAGCCACGGACAGAACCAGTACACAGAACCAATAGAACGGCAGAACAGGAGGAACGGCCTCATTTTTATCACAGGAGCAGTTTGACCACAACTGTGTCGTCTGTGAACACCTGAAGAGGGTCATCGAATAGGAAGTTCAGGAGTGGAAAGATTATAGGGGATTTTGATTAGATCAGATCAGATCAGATCAGATCAGATTAGATCAGATTAGATCAGATTAGATCAGATCAGATCAGATCAGATCATATTAGATCAGATCAGATCAGATCAGATCATATTAGATCAGATCAGATCAGATTAGATCAGATTAGATCAGATTAGATCAGATTAGATTAGATCAGATCAGATCAGATCATATTAGATCAGATCAGATCAGATTAGATCAGATTAGATTAGATCAGATCAGATCAGATCAGATCATATCAAATCATATTAGATCAGATCAGATTAGATTAGATTAGATTAGATCAGATCAGATTAGATCAGATCAATTCATATTAGATTAGATTAGATCAGATTAGATCAGATCAAATCATATTAGATTAGATCAGATCAGATTAGATCAGATTAGATTAGATCAAATCAGATTAGATTATATTAGATCAGATCAAATCATATTAGGTTAGATTAGATCAGATCAGATTAGATTAGATTAGATCAGATCAAATCATATTAGATCAGATCAGATTAGATTAGATCAGATCAAATCATATTAGATTAGATTAGATTAGATCAGATCAGATTAGATTAGATCAGATCAAATCATATTAGATTAGATTAGATCAGATCAGATCAGATTAGATCAGATCAAATCATATTAGATCAGATCAGATTAGATTAGATCAGATCAAATCATATTAGATTAGAATAGATCAGATCAGATTAGATTAGATCAGATCAAATCATATTAGATTAGATTAGATCAGATTAGATCAGATCAGATCAGATTAGATTAGATCAGATCAGATTAGATCAGATCAGATCAGATCAGATTAGATTAGATTAGATCAGATCAAATCATATTAGATTAGATTAGATTAGATCAGATTAGATCAGATCAAATCATATTAGATTAGATTAGATCAGATCAGATCAGGTCATATTAGATCAGATTAGATTAGATTAGATTAGATTAGATCAAATCAGATTAGATCAGATTAGATTAGATCAGATCAGATTAGATCAGATCAAATCATATTAGATTAGATTAGATCAGATCAGATTAGATTAGATCAGATCAAATCATATTAGATTAGATTAAATTAGATAACATTAGATCACATTAGATCAAATCAGATAAAATTTGAGAGATGTGAATAGAAATATGAAAAAAAAATCCCAAACTGAACAAATATGATCCAAATAAACAATAACTAAACCAAAACATGCACAAAACATCAACATAATATTGGTCAAATGTCACTTATTTTTCTTAAAACAGTTCAGGTTTTTCATATTTGTTCAAGTTATTCATATTTTTTGTTAAAGGATAGTTTGTAAATGTAAACATTTTCATGTAATTTGACTTTTTTAAACTAAAACAAAGACAAACACTTGTAGTTGTCATTATTTATGGGTTATTATGCTCTTATTTTACTGGTCTGATCCACTTCTTCATCGTATTTTCATCCTTGATTGTTAATGTTTTCAGTGTAGTTTTTATATTTCATAAATTCATTCCAGATTATAATCTGTGGTGGGCCAGTTTTGGTCCACAGGCCGTATGTTGGACCCCCCTGATATGGAGCATTTGGTTTCTATCTGTGAGATTTACACATAAATATCAGCTGATGTAACTGAAATACTCAGGAGTCTTTGTTATTGAAAATATTGGAGTAAAACCTATAAATGTAGATATTTCAGAATATCCATTTGGCTTCATTTGGTTTTATAGTTTCTTGTTAGGACATTCCGATTCCCACCAGCAGAGCCACTAGGAACGCTGAGTTTCCCAGACAGAAGAGAAGCACAAGCAGAAGACCAGCCTTTATCTGTGACGACGAAACACACATCAGATCAGACTGGACTGGTCCAAACCACACAGCGAAAACACTGACAGTGAAAAACAACAGCGAGGAAACACACACAAACAGGAAACACACACACACACTGAATATAGAACAGACATCTGCTATTTATGGAACGAGTTCTAGGAATTTACATTTAAATTATAGTTTTAATTCAGTTTATTCATTTCTTACCTTTAGTGACTCAGATGCATCTGTAATAAAAAAAAAAGAAGTTAGAAGAGCTGTTTGTAACTATAACTATAGCTGTAACTATAACTATAACTGTAACTATAACTGTAACTGTAACTATAACCGTAACTGCTGTGTGTAAATGTATCTTTAAATATTTCAGTTTAATAATTTTTATTTGTGTTTCAGAGAGAATGTGTACAACAACAACAACAACAACAACAACAATAATAATAATAATAATAATAATAATAATAATAATAATAATAATAATAATAATAATAGTAATAATAATTAGACATCTCCTTAACCCTTACAGACCCAAACGTCTGGGTATGGATACATAATACATTACATTTGATATTCAGTTATTGATATTTTTTCTTCAGTTTTCTCTGTTTCTGATACAATAACCCTCAACTTTAATCTGAGCTTGAATGAACACCTCCACGATCAGTGAATTAAATGTAGAAAAACACCTGATTTATACTGAAAAACCCAAAACACAGTCTGAACCCAAAACTCCTCCATAAAAGGGTCCAAATGACCCGTGTTAGAATGTGTTTTTAAGCCTCTTCTGTCAGTTTGTCATGTTCAGAATAATCCTTTGGGCTTTATTTTGGTCCAGTTTTCTTTTATTTTTCTCTTTTTTTAATGAATGAATGTAGAATGAATCACAGGTTCAGATGTAAGTGTATTGTAAATGAATATGGGTCATTTGGACCCAAATATGGACGCTCAGGGGAGTAAAACAAAAACTACAATTACATCAGATCTCTAAAAGTTAAGTTAAACATTTAAATAGCATGATGTCAACAACATGTTTTTGAGGAATACCTGGAATATGAAAGAATAACTTTCCAATTCAAAGCTAGTGCAGTAAAAGCACCCCCCAGGTCATTGTGACCCAGTGATGAACCTGAGGTTAAGAAAGGTTCAGAACTGAGGAAAACTGGAACTGCCACCAGTCAGCCTGGGTCTGCAGGAGTTCAACAGCCTTTCAGTGGAACGAAAACATGAGTTAAAACAGCTGACCTGCACCGCTGACGCTGCATTTGGAGTTGACGTCCAATAAAATAAAGAGCAGAGTTTCCCAGCCGACAAAACCACCCATGACTTTAATGAGCCACTGGTCCGACGAGCTGTCCACCCGCTGCAGACCTGTGAAGATGGCAGCAACTGTGGGGGCAACAACAGCCTGTTTACCGACTGATTACAGACAACAACAGCCTGTTTACTGACAACAGTCTGTTTACTGACAACAACAGCCTGTTTACCGACTGATTATAGACAACAACAGCCTGTTTACTGACACAAACGCCTGTTTACTGACAACAACAGCCTGTTTACCGACTGATAGACAACAACAGCCTGTTTACTGACAACAAACAGCCTGTTTACTGCAACAACAGCCTGTTTACCGACTGATTATAGACAACAACAGCCTGTTACTGACAACAAACAGCCTGTTTACTGACAACAAACAGCCTGTTTACTGACAACAACAGCCTGTTTACCGACTGATTATAGACAACAACAGCCTGTTTACTGACAACACAGCCTGTTTACTGACAACAACAGCCTGTTTACCGACTGATTATAGACAACACAGCCTGTTTACTGACAACAAACAGCCTGTTTACTGACAACAACAGCCTGTTTACCGACTGATTATAGACAACAACAGCCTGTTTACTGACAACAAACAGCCTGTTTACTGACAACAACAGCCTGTTTACCGACTGATTATAGACAACAACAGCCTGTTTACTGACAACAAACAGCCTGTTTACTGACAACAAACAGCCTGTTTACTGACAACAACAGCCTGTTTACCGACTGATTATAGACAACAACAGCCTGTTTACTGACAACAAACAGCCTGTTTACTGACAACAACAGCCTGTTTACCGACTGATTATAGACAACAACAGCCTGTTTACTGACAACAAACAGCCTGTTTACTGACAACAACAGCCTGTTTACCGACTGATTATAGACAACAACAGCCTGTTTACTGACAACAAACAGCCTGTTTACTGACAACAACAGCCTGTTTACCGACTGATTATAGACAACAACAGCCTGTTTACCGACTGATTATAGACAACAACAGCCTGTTTACTGACAACAACAGCCTGTTTACCGACTGATTATAGACAACAACAGCCTGTTTACTGACAACAACAGCCTGTTTACCGACTGATTATAGACAACAACAGCCTGTTTACTGACAACAGTCTGTTTACTGACAACAACAGCCTGTTTACCGACTGATTATAGACAACAACAGTCTGTTTACTGACAACAACAGCCTGTTTACCGACTGATTATAGACAACAACAGCCTGTTTACTGACAACAGTCTGTTTACTGACAACAACAGCCTGTTTACCGACTGATTATAGACAACAACAGCCTGTTTACTGACAACAAACAGCCTGTTTACCGACTGATTATAGACAACAACAGCCTGTTTACTGACAACAGCCTGTTTACTGACAACAACAGCCTGTTTACCGACTGATTACAGACAACAACAGCCTGTTTACTGACAACAGTCTGTTTACTGACAACAACAGCCTGTTTACCGACTGATTATAGACAACAACAGCCTGTTTACTGACAACAAACAGCCTGTTTACTGACAACAACAGCCTGTTTACCGACTGATTATAGACAACAACAGCCTGTTTACTGACAACAAACAGCCTGTTTACTGACAACAACAGCCTGTTTACCGACTGATTATAGACAACAACAGCCTGTTTACTGACAACAAACAGCCTGTTTACTGACAACAAACAGCCTGTTTACTGACAACAACAGCCTGTTTACCGACTGATTATAGACAACAACAGCCTGTTTACTGACAACAAACAGCCTGTTTACTGACAACAACAGCCTGTTTACCGACTGATTATAGACAACAACAGCCTGTTTACCGACTGATTATAGACAACAACAGCCTGTTTACTGACAACAACAGCCTGTTTACCGACTGATTATAGACAACAACAGCCTGTTTACTGACAACAACAGCCTGTTTACCGACTGATTATAGACAACAACAGCCTGTTTACTGACAACAGTCTGTTTACTGACAACAACAGCCTGTTTACCCGACTGATTATAGACAACAACAGTCTGTTTACTGACAACAACAGCCTGTTTACCGACTGATTATAGACAACAACAGCCTGTTTACTGACAACAGTCTGTTTACTGACAACAACAGCCTGTTTACCGACTGATTATAGACAACAACAGCCTGTTTACTGACAACAAACAGCCTGTTTACCGACTGATTATAGACAACAACAGCCTGTTTACTGACAACAGTCTGTTTACTGACAACAACAGCCTGTTTACCGACTGATTATAGACAACAACAGCCTGTTTACTGACAACAAACAGCCTGTTTACCGACTGATTATAGACAACAACAGCCTGTTTACTGACAACAAACAGCCTGTTTACTGACAACAACAGCCTGTTTACCGACTGATTATAGACAACAACAGCCTGTTTACTGACAACAGTCTGTTTACTGACAACAAACAGCCTGTTTACTGACAACAACAGCCTGTTTACCGACTGATTATAGACAACAACAGCCTGTTTACTGACAACAACAGTCTGTTTACTGACAACAAACAGCCTGTTTACTGACAACAACAGCCTGTTTACCGACTGATTATAGACAACAACAGCCTGTTTACTGACAACAGTCTGTTTACTGACAACAACAGCCTGTTTACCGACTGATTATAGACAACAACAGCCTGTTTACTGACAACAACAGTCTGTTTACTGACAACAACAGCCTGTTTACCGACTGATTATAGACAACAACAGCCTGTTTACTGACAACAACAGTCTGTTTACTGACAACAACAGCCTGTTTACCGACTGATTATAGACAACAACAGCCTGTTTACTGACAACAACAGTCTGTTTACTGACAACAAACAGCCTGTTTACCGACTGATTATAGACAACAACAGTCTGTTTACTGACAACAACAGCCTGTTTACCGACTGATTATAGACAACAACAGCCTGTTTACTGACAACAAACAGCCTGTTTACTGACAACAAACAGCCTGTTTACCGACTGATTATAGACAACAACAGCCTGTTTACTGACAACAAACAGCCTGTTTACCCACTGATTATAGACAACAACAGCCTGTTTACTGACAACAAACAGCCTGTTTACCGACTGATTATAGACAACAACAGCCTGTTTACTGACAACAACAGTCTGTTTACTGACAACAACAGCCTGTTTACCGACTGATTATAGACAACAACAGCCTGTTTACTGACAACAACAGTCTGTTTACTGACAACAAACAGCCTGTTTACCGACTGATTATAGACAACAACAGCGTGTTTACTGACAACAACAGTCTGTTTACTGACAACAACAGCCTGTTTACCGACTGATTATAGACAACAACAGCCTGTTTACTGACAACAACAGTCTGTTTACTGACAACAACAGCCTGTTTACCGACTGATTATAGACAACAACAGCCTGTTTACTGACAACAACAGTCTGTTTACTGACAACAACAGCCTGTTTACCGACTGATTATAGACAACAACAGCCTGTTTACTGACAACAACAGTCTGTTTACTGACAACAAACAGCCTGTTTACCGACTGATTATAGACAACAACAGTCTGTTTACTGACAACAACAGCCTGTTTACCGACTGATTATAGACAACAACAGCCTGTTTACTGACAACAAACAGCCTGTTTACTGACAACAAACAGCCTGTTTACCGACTGATTATAGACAACAACAGCCTGTTTACTGACAACAAACAGCCTGTTTACCCACTGATTATAGACAACAACAGCCTGTTTACTGACAACAAACAGCCTGTTTACCGACTGATTATAGACAACAACAGCCTGTTTACTGACAACAACAGTCTGTTTACTGACAACAACAGCCTGTTTACCGACTGATTATAGACAACAACAGCCTGTTTACTGACAACAACAGTCTGTTTACTGACAACAAACAGCCTGTTTACCGACTGATTATAGACAACAACAGCGTGTTTACTGACAACAACAGTCTGTTTACTGACAACAACAGCCTGTTTACCGACTGATTATAGACAACAACAGCCTGTTTACTGACAACAACAGTCTGTTTACTGACAACAACAGCCTGTTTACCGACTGATTATAGACAACAACAGCCTGTTTACTGACAACAAACAGCCTGTTTACCGACTGATTATAGACAACAACAGCCTGTTTACTGACAACAACAGTCTGTTTACTGACAACAAACAGCCTGTTTACCGACTGATTATAGACAACAACAGCCTGTTTACTGACAACAAACAGCCTGTTTACCGACTGATTATAGACAACAACAGCCTGTTTACTGACAACAAACAGCCTGTTTACCGACTGATTATAGACAACAACAGCCTGTTTACTGACAACAACAGTCTGTTTACTGACAACAAACAGCCTGTTTACCGACTGATTATAGACAACAACAGCCTGTTTACTGACAACAACAGTCTGTTTACTGACAACAAACAGCCTGTTTACTGACAACAAACAGCCTGTTTACCGACTGATTATAGACAACAACAGCCTGTTTACTGACAACAAACAGCCTGTTTACTGACTGATGATAGAAGACAAACAGCCTGTTTACTGAGAACAAACAGTCTGTTTACTGACTGATGATAGAAAACAAACAGTTTGTTTAATGACAACAAACAGTCTGTTTACTGACTGATTATAGAAGACAAACAGTTTGTTTAATGACAACAAACAGTCTGTTTACTGACTGATTATAGAAGACAAACATTTTGTTTACTGACAACAAACAGCCTGTTTACTGACTGATTATAGAAAACAAACAGCCTGTTTACTGACGACAAACAGGCTGTTTACCTACTGATGATAGAAAACAAACAGCCTGTTTACTGACAACAAACAGCCTGTTTACTGACGACAAACAGCCTGTTTACTGACGACAAACAGCCTGTTTACTGACAACAAACAGTCTGTTTACTGACTACAAACAGTCTGTTTACTGACTACAAACAGCCTGTTTACTGACTGCTGACATAAACATGTAGTAGGTCTACAGATACTGAAGGCCTCATACACATGAACTCACCTGCTAAAGCTTTGATCACCACAGCGTTCAACACATGAGACCAGTTAAACAGAAACCTCCTGAAGAAAGACAATGAATAAAGAGAGGAAAGACATGAGAGAGAGAGAGATAGATAGAGAGAGAGAGGTACCTGTACCTGTGTTTATTTTTGCAAATATACTAATATATTATTGTCAGATTTTTAATGTGGGACCTTCTCTCATATTTGGAACTGGAGTTAACTCAGACTACAGACAAATATCAAACAGAACAAAAACTCAAACTAAACTTCAGTAAACTTCAGTTCACTTCAGTAAGCTTCAGTAAACTTCAGTTCACTTCAGTAAGCTTCAGTAAACTTCAGTTCACTTCAGTAAACTTCAGTAAACGTCAGTAAACGTCAGTTCACTTCAGTTCACTTCAGTTCACTTCAGTAAACTTCAGTAAACTTCAGTTCACTTCAGTAAACTTCAGTTCACTTCAGTAAACTTCAGTAAACTTCAGTTCACTTCAGTAAACTTCAGTTCACTTCAGTTCACTTCAGTAAACTTCAGTTCACTTCAGTAAACTTCAGTTCACTTCAGTTCACTTCAGTAAACTTCAGTTCACTTCAGTTCACTTCAGTTCACTTCAGTAAATTTCAGTAAACTTCAGTAAATTTCAGTTCACTTCAGTAAATTTCAGTTCACTTCAGTTCACTTCAGTAAACTTCAGTAAACTTCAGTAAATTTCAGTTCACTTCAGTAAACTTCAGTAAACTTCAGTAAACTTCAGTTCACTTCAGTAAACTTCAGTTCACTTCAGTTCACTTCAGTTCACTTCAGTAAACTTCAGTAAACTTCAGTAAACTTCAGTTCACTTCAGTAAACTTCAGTTCACTTCAGTTCACTTCAGTAAACTTCAGTAAACTTCAGTAAATTTCAGTTCACTTCAGTAAACTTCAGTAAACTTCAGTAAATTTCAGTTCACTTCAGTAAACTTCAGTAAACTTCAGTAAACTTCAGTTCACTTCAGTAAACTTCAGTTCACTTCAGTAAACTTCAGTTCACTTCAGTAAACTTCAGTAAACTTCAGTAAACTTCAGTTCACTTCAGTTCACTTCAGTAAACTTCAGTAAACTTCAGTAAACTTCAGTTCACTTCAGTAAACTTCAGTAAACTTCAGTTCACTTCAGTAAATTTCAGTTCACTTCAGTTCACTTCAGTAAACTTCAGTAAACTTCAGTAAACTTCAGTTCACTTCAGTAAATTTCAGTTCACTTCAGTTCACTTCAGTAAACTTCAGTAAACTTCAGTAAATTTCAGTTCACTTCAGTAAACTTCAGTTCACTTCAGTAAACTTCAGTTCACTTCAGTAAACTTCAGTAAACTTCAGTTCACTTCAGTAAATTTCAGTTCACTTCAGTTCACTTCAGTAAACTTCAGTAAACTTCAGTAAATTTCAGTTCACTTCAGTAAATTTCAGTTCACTTCAGTAAACTTCAGTTCACTTCAGTAAACTTCAGTTCACTTCAGTAAACTTCAGTTCACTTCAGTTCACTTCAGTAAACTTCAGTAAACTTCAGTAAACTTCAGTTCACTTCAGTAAACTTCAGTAAACTTCAGTAAACTTCAGTTCACTTCAGTAAACTTCAGTTCACTTCAGTTCACTTCAGTAAACTTCAGTAAACTTCAGTAAACTTCAGTTCACTTCAGTAAACTTCAGTTCACTTCAGTAAACTTCAGTTCACTTCAGTAAACTTCAGTAAACTTCAGTAAACTTCAGTAAACTTCAGTTCACTTCAGTAAACTTCAGTTCACTTCAGTAAACTTCAGTAAACTTCAGTAAACTTCAGTTCACTTCAGTAAACTTCAGTTCACTTCAGTAAACTTCAGTAAACTTCAGTTCACTTCAGTAAACTTCAGTAAACTTCAGTAAACTTCAGTTCACTTCAGTAAACTTCAGTTCACTTCAGTTCACTTCAGTAAACTTCAGTTCACTTCAGTAAACTTCAGTAAACTTCAGTTCACTTCAGTAAACTTCAGTAAACTTCAGTTCACTTCAGTAAACTTCAGTTCACTTCAGTAAACTTCAGTAAACTTCAGTTCACTTCAGTAAACTTCAGTAAACTTCAGTTCACTTCAGTAAACTTCAGTTCACTTCAGTTCACTTCAGTAAACTTCAGTTCACTTCAGTAAACTTCAGTAAACTTCAGTTCACTTCAGTAAACTTCAGTTCACTTCAGTTCACTTCAGTAAACTTCAGTTCACTTCAGTAAATTTCAGTAAACTTCAGTAAATTTCAGTTCACTTCAGTAAATTTCAGTTCACTTCAGTTCACTTCAGTAAACTTCAGTAAACTTCAGTAAATTTCAGTTCACTTCAGTAAACTTCAGTAAACTTCAGTAAACTTCAGTTCACTTCAGTAAACTTCAGTTCACTTCAGTTCACTTCAGTTCACTTCAGTAAACTTCAGTAAACTTCAGTAAACTTCAGTTCACTTCAGTAAACTTCAGTTCACTTCAGTTCACTTCAGTAAACTTCAGTAAACTTCAGTAAATTTCAGTTCACTTCAGTAAACTTCAGTAAACTTCAGTAAATTTCAGTTCACTTCAGTAAACTTCAGTAAACTTCAGTAAACTTCAGTTCACTTCAGTAAACTTCAGTTCACTTCAGTAAACTTCAGTTCACTTCAGTAAACTTCAGTAAACTTCAGTAAACTTCAGTTCACTTCAGTTCACTTCAGTAAACTTCAGTAAACTTCAGTAAACTTCAGTTCACTTCAGTAAACTTCAGTAAACTTCAGTTCACTTCAGTAAATTTCAGTTCACTTCAGTTCACTTCAGTAAACTTCAGTAAACTTCAGTAAACTTCAGTTCACTTCAGTAAATTTCAGTTCACTTCAGTTCACTTCAGTAAACTTCAGTAAACTTCAGTAAATTTCAGTTCACTTCAGTAAACTTCAGTTCACTTCAGTAAACTTCAGTTCACTTCAGTAAACTTCAGTAAACTTCAGTTCACTTCAGTAAATTTCAGTTCACTTCAGTTCACTTCAGTAAACTTCAGTAAACTTCAGTAAATTTCAGTTCACTTCAGTAAATTTCAGTTCACTTCAGTAAACTTCAGTTCACTTCAGTAAACTTCAGTTCACTTCAGTAAACTTCAGTTCACTTCAGTTCACTTCAGTAAACTTCAGTAAACTTCAGTAAACTTCAGTTCACTTCAGTAAACTTCAGTAAACTTCAGTAAACTTCAGTTCACTTCAGTAAACTTCAGTTCACTTCAGTTCACTTCAGTAAACTTCAGTAAACTTCAGTAAACTTCAGTTCACTTCAGTAAACTTCAGTTCACTTCAGTAAACTTCAGTTCACTTCAGTAAACTTCAGTAAACTTCAGTAAACTTCAGTAAACTTCAGTAAACTTCAGTTCACTTCAGTAAACTTCAGTTCACTTCAGTAAACTTCAGTAAACTTCAGTAAACTTCAGTTCACTTCAGTAAACTTCAGTTCACTTCAGTAAACTTCAGTAAACTTCAGTTCACTTCAGTAAACTTCAGTAAACTTCAGTAAACTTCAGTTCACTTCAGTAAACTTCAGTTCACTTCAGTTCACTTCAGTAAACTTCAGTTCACTTCAGTAAACTTCAGTAAACTTCAGTTCACTTCAGTAAACTTCAGTAAACTTCAGTTCACTTCAGTAAACTTCAGTTCACTTCAGTAAACTTCAGTAAACTTCAGTTCACTTCAGTAAACTTCAGTAAACTTCAGTTCACTTCAGTAAACTTCAGTTCACTTCAGTAAACTTCAGTAAACTTCAGTTCACTTCAGTAAACTTCAATAAACTTCCGTAAACTTCCGTGCAGGTGATCAGGACACTCACAGTGGATGCTGGGGTCCACAGCGCAGCAGAGCCACCATCGGCTGCAGCAACGACAGGATCATGACCAGACATCCTAACACAGGATGGGCTCCCTGAAAACAGAGCAGAGCATTTACAGACAGACAGGACAGACAGACAGGACAGGACAGGACAGACAGACAGACAGACAGACAGACAGGACAGGACAGGACAGGACAGACAGACAGACAGGACAGGACAGGACAGACGGACGGACGGACGGACGGACAGACAGACAGGACAGACAGACAGACAGGACAGGACAGGACAGGACTGGACAGACAGACAGACAGACAGACTGACAGACAGGACAGACAGACAGGACAGACAGACAGACAGACAGACAGACAGACAGACTGACAGACAGGACAGACAGACAGGACAGACAGACAGACAGGACAGGACAGGACAGGACTGGACAGACAGACAGACAGACAGACTGACAGACAGGACAGACAGACAGGACAGACAGACAGACAGACAGACTGACAGACAGGACAGACAGACAGGACAGACAGACAGACAGACAGACAGACAGACTGACAGACAGGACAGACAGACAGGACAGACAGACAGACAGGACAGGACAGGACAGGACTGGACAGACAGACAGACAGACAGACTGACAGACAGGACAGACAGACAGGACAGACAGACAGACAGACAGACAGACAGACAGGACAGACAGACAGACAGACAGACAGACAGACAGGACAGACAGACAGACAGACAGACAGACAGACAGACAGACAGACAGACAGACAGGACAGACAGACAGACAGACAGACAGACAGACAGACAGACAGGACAGACAGACAGACAGACAGACAGACTTCTGCAGGAGGAGTCTGACTGTACACACACCCACTAAGGTTCAACACCCACTGGAATGCATGCCTGTGCATTAACTGGTCCCACTTTAATATCAGGTCAAACCAGTGCATTTGGCCGTGACTTTAAAGACTGACCAGCAGAGCTGGTCTGAGCCTACAGCCGACGTACTGCGGTAAGCGTCTTACATCATTTCCTGCTTCTTGTTGAGTGTTTGCTGTGGCGACTTCGTAGTTTCAGTAGAATCACTCATATTTGGTGCTGTTCTAGATTGCTACTACGTTAGAAAATCGCCAGTTATTAGCAAATTAATTAGATAGCGAAAGTTATCTATTTCCATACAGACGGTAACCTCTGTCACTTCGTTTAGTCAGTTTAGTCTTGGTAGCTAATATGGCTTCTGTTTCTCCTTCCTGTTCTCCTTCCCTTCTGTCTTGCTCGGTGTGTCAGATGCTGAGTTTTACGCCCGCTTCCTTTAGTGACAACGGCACATGTAATAAATGTAGTACATTTGCAGTCATGGAAGCGAGGCTTAGCCAATTGGAAGCTCAGGTCCACTCTATGAACAAAACGTTAGCTGCGACAGCTAGCCTGCCCCCTTTAGCCGGCATGGAACTGCTAACCCAGGTTAGCTGTCCCCAGCAGGTCCCAAACAGCCGGGAGAACAGGAACAATGGATGAGTGTTGGAAGGAAGCATAGTGGCAGGTGAAACCCTGAGGTACACCACCAACCACCACAGACCAAAGCCTGAAGTACACCACCAACCACCACAGACCAAAGCCTGAGGTACACCACCAACCACCACAGACCAAAGCCTGAGGTACACCACCAACCACCACAGACCAAAGCCTGAGGTACACCACCAACCACCGCAGACCAAAGCCTGAGGTACACCACCAACCACCACAGACCAAAGCCTGAGGTACACCACCAACCACCGCAGACCAAAGCCTGAGGTACACCACCAACCACCGCAGACCAAAGCCTGAGGTACACCACCAACCACCGCAGGTGAAACCCTGAGGTACACCACCAACCACCACAGACCAAACCCTGAGGTACACCACCAACCACCGCAGACCAAAGCCTGAGGTACACCACCAACCACCGCAGACCAAAGCCTGAGGTACACCACCAACCACCACAGGTGAAACCCTGAGGTACACCACCAACCACCGCAGGTGAAACCCTGAGGTACACCACCAACCACCGCAGACCAAAGCCTGAGGTACACCACCAACCACCACAGACCAAAGCCTGAGGTACACCACCAACCACCGCAGGTGAAACCCTGAGGTACACCACCAACCACCACAGACCAAAGCCTGAGGTACACCACCAACCACCACAGACCAAACCCTGAGGTACACCACCAACCACCACAGACCAAACCCTGAGGTACACCACCAACCACCGCAGGTGAAACCCTGAGGTACACCACCAACCACCGCAGGTGAAACCCTGAGGTACACCACCAACCACCACAGACCAAACCCTGAGGTACACCACCAACCACCGCAGGTGAAACCCTGAGGTACACCACCAACCACCGCAGGTGAAACCCTGAGGTACACCACCAACCACCGCAGACCAAAGCCTGAGGTACACCACCAACCACCACAGACCAAAGCCTGAGGTACACCACCAACCACCGCAGGTGAAACCCTGAGGTACACCACCAACCACCGCAGACCAAAGCCTGAGGTACACCACCAACCACCGCAGACCAAAGCCTGAGGTACACCACCAACCACCACAGACCAAACTCTGAGGTACACCATCAACCACCACAGACCAAACCCTGAGGTACACCACCAACCACCGCAGGTGAAACCCTGAGGTACACCACCAACCACCACAGACCAAAGCCGGAGGTACACCACCAACCACTGCAGGTGAAACCCTGAGGTACACCACCAACCACCGCAGGTGAAACCCTGAGGTACACCACCAACCACCGCAGACCAAAGCCTGAGGTACACCACCAACCACCGCAGACCAAAGCCTGAGGTACACCACCAACCACCGCAGACCAAAGCCTGAGGTACACCACCAACCACCGCAGACCAAAGCCTGAGGTACACCACCAACCACCGCAGACCAAAGCCTGAGGTACACCACCAACCACCGCAGACCAAAGCCTGAGGTACACCACCAACCACCGCAGACCAAAGCCTGAGGTACACCACCAACCACCACAGACCAAAGCCTGAGGTACACCACCAACCACCACAGACCAAAGCCTGAGGTACACCACCAACCACCACAGACCAAACTCTGAGGTACACCACCAACCACCGCAGGTGAAACCCTGAGGTACACCACCAACCACCACAGACCAAACCCTGAGGTACACCACCAACCACCGCAGGTGAAACCCTGAGGTACACCACCAACCACCACAGACCAAACCCTGAGGTACACCACCAACCACCGCAGGTGAAACCCTGAGGTACACCACCAACCACCACAGACCAAAGCCTGAGGTACACCACCAACCACCGCAGGTGAAACCCTGAGGTACACCACCAACCACCACAGACCAAAGCCTGAGGTACACCACCAACCACCACAGACCAAACCCTGAGGTACACCACCAACCACCACAGACCAAACTCTGAGGTACACCACCAACCACCGCAGGTGAAACCCTGAGGTACACCACCAACCACCACAGACCAAACCCTGAGGTACACCACCAACCACCACAGACCAAACCCTGAGGTACACCACCAACCACCGCAGGTGAAACCCTGAGGTACACCACCAACCATCACAGACCAAACCCTGAGGTACACCACCAACCACCGCAGGTGAAACCCTGAGGTACACCACCAACCACCACAGACCAAACCCTGAGGTACACCACCAACCACCACAGACCAAACTCTGAGGTACACCACCAACCACCGCAGGTGAAACCCTGAGGTACACCACCAACCACCACAGACCAAACCCTGAGGTACACCACCAACCACCACAGACCAAACCCTGAGGTACACCACCAACCACCACAGACCAAACCCTGAGGTACACCACCAACCACCGCAGGTGAAACCCTGAGGTACACCACCAACCACCACAGACCAAACCCTGAGGTACACCACCAACCACCGCAGGTGAAACCCTGAGGTACACCACCAACCACCGCAGGTGAAACCCTGAGGTACATCACCAACCACTGCACGTTTCCGATCAGTTTTCCCCACTCAGCGACACACCCACTGAGAATGTAACTCTGGTCATTGGCAGCTCTGTAGTATGGAATGTGAAGCTGGAGACACCAGCGGCCACTGTCAAATGCATTCTGGGGGCCAGGGTGGGCGACATAGAATCCTATTTTAAACTGCTGGCTAAGGATAAACGCAAATACCTTAAGACTGTAATTCATGTCGGCGGTAATGACACCTGATTACGCCAATCAGAGGTCACTAAAATTAATACTGAGTCGGTGTGCACATATGCCAAAAGTCTGTCGGACTCCATAGTTTTCTCTGGTCCCCGACCTAATCTGACCTGTGATGACATGTTTAGTCACATGTCTTCACTCCATCACTGGCTGTCCAGGTGGTGTCCTGCAAATGACATACAGTTTGTGGACAACTGGAGGACATTTTGGGGAAAACCCGGTCTTATTAGAAGAGACGGCATACATCTGATTTGGAATGGAGCTGCTCTCCTTAGTGAAAACCTGTCCAGGTTTATTACCGACCCAAAACCCTGACCCAGAGTTGAGACCGGGATGCAGAGTGTCAGTCTGAAACACTTCTCTGTGCTCCTGAGCAGATCCCCACTGTAAACCCTACAGAGACTGGGTCTGTCCCAGAACCCCACTGTAAACCCTACAGAGACTGGGTCTGTCCCAGAACCCCACTGTAAACCCTACAGAGACTGGGTCTGTCCCAGAACCCCACTGTAAACCCTACAGAGACTGGGTCTGTCCCAGAACCCCACTGTAACCCTCTACAGACTGGGTCTGTCCCAGAACCCCACTGTAAACCCTACAGAGACTGGGTCTGTCCCAGATCCCCACTGTAACCCTCTACAGACTGGGTCTGTCCCAGAACCCCACTGTAAACCCTACAGAGACTGGGTCTGTCCCAGAACCCCACTGTAACCCTCTACAGACTGGGTCTGTCCCAGAACCCCACTGTAAACCCTACAGAGACTGGGTCTGTCCCAGATCCCCACTGTAACCCTCTACAGACTGGGTCTGTCCCAGAACCCCACTGTAAACCCTACAGAGACTGGGTCTGTCCCAGAACCCCACTGTAAACCCTACAGAGACTGGGTCTGTCCCAGAACCCCACTGTAAACCCTACAGAGACTGGGTCTGTCCCAGAACCCCACTGTAAACCCTACAGAGACTGGGTCTGTCCCAGATCCCCACTGTAAACCCTACAGAGACTGGGTCTGTCCCAGATCCCCACTGTAACCCTCTACAGACTGGGTCTGTCCCAGATCCCCACTGTAACCCTCTACAGACTGGGTCTGTCCCAGAACCCCACTGTAAACCCTACAGAGACTGGGTCTGTCCCAGAACCCCACTGTAAACCCTACAGAGACTGGGTCTGTCCCAGAACCCCACTGTAAACCCTACAGAGACTGGGTCTGTCCCAGATCCCCACTGTAACCCTCTACAGACTGGGTCTGTCCCAGAACCCCACTGTAACCCTCTACAGACTGGGTCTGTCCCAGATCCCCACTGTAACCCTCTACAGACTGGGTCTGTCCCAGATCCCCACTGTAACCCTCTACAGACTGGGTCTGTCCCAGACCCCCACTGTAACCCTCTACAGACTGGGTCTGTCCCACATACCCACTGTAACCCTCTACAGACTGGGTCTGTCCCAGATCCCCACTGTAACCCTCTAGAGACTGGGTCTGTCCCAGATCCCCACTGTAACCCTCTACAGACTGGGTCTGTCCCAGATCCCCACTGTAACCCTCTACAGACTGGGTCTGTCCCAGACCCCCACTGTAACCCTCTACAGACTGGGTCTGTCCCAGATCCTCACTGTAACCCTCTACAGACTGGGTCTGTCCCACATACCCACTGTAACCCTCTACAGACTGGGTCTGTCCCAGATCCTCACTGTAACCCTCTACAGACTGGGTCTGTCCCACATACCCACTGTAAGCCTCTACAGACTGGGTCTGTCCCACATACCCACTGTAACCCTCTACAGACTGGGTCTGTCCCACATACCCACTGTAACCCTCTACAGACTGGGTCTGTCCCACATACCCACTGTAACCCTCTACAGACTGGGTCTGTCCCAGATCCTCACTGTAACCCTCTACAGACTGGGTCTGTCCCACATACCCACTGTAACCCTCTACAGACTGGGTCTGTCCCAGATCCTCACTGTAACCCTCTACAGACTGGGTCTGTCCCACATACCCACTGTAACCCTCTACAGACTGGGTCTGTCCCAGATCCTCACTGTAACCCTCTACAGACTGGGTCTGTCCCACATACCCACTGTAACCCTCTACAGACTGGGTCTGTCCCACATACCCACTGTAACCCTCTACAGACTGGGTCTGTCCCAGATCCTCACTGTAACCCTCTACAGACTGGGTCTGTCCCACATACCCACTGTAACCCTCTACAGACTGGGTCTGTCCCACATACCCACTGTAACCCTCTACAGACTGGGTCTGTCCCAGATCCTCACTGTAACCCTCTACAGACTGGGTCTGTCCCACATACCCACTGTAACCCTCTACAGACTGGGTCTGTCCCACATACCCACTGTAACCCTCTACAGACTGGGTCTGTCCCAGATCCTCACTGTAACCCTCTACAGACTGGGTCTGTCCCACATACCCACTGTAACCCTCTACAGACTGGGTCTGTCCCACATACCCACTGTAACCCTCTACAGACTGGGTCTGTCCCACATACCCACTGTAACCCTCTACAGACTGGGTCTGTCCCACATACCCACTGTAACCCTCTACAGACTGGGTCTGTCCCAGATCCCCACTGTAACCCTCTACAGACTGGGTCTGTCCCAGACCCCCACTGTAACCCTCTACAGACTGGGTCTGTCCCACATACCCACTGTAACCCTCTACAGACTGGGTCTGTCCCAGATCCCCACTGTAAC
This sequence comes from Sphaeramia orbicularis, assembly GCF_902148855.1. Taxonomy (NCBI): domain Eukaryota; kingdom Metazoa; phylum Chordata; class Actinopteri; order Kurtiformes; family Apogonidae; genus Sphaeramia; species Sphaeramia orbicularis. The sequence goes on from NC_043976.1 coordinate 1,900,823, forward strand.
CCTCTACAGACTGGGTCTGTCCCAGATCCCCACTGTAACCCTCTACAGACTGGGTCTGTCCCAGACCCCCACTGTAACCCTCTACAGACTGGGTCTGTCCCAGATCCCCACTGTAACCCTCTACAGACTGGGTCTGTCCCAGATCCTCACTGTAACCCTCTACAGACTGGGTCTGTCCCACATACCCACTGTAACCCTCTACAGACTGGGTCTGTCCCAGATCCTCACTGTAACCCTCTACAGACTGGGTCTGTCCCACATACCCACTGTAAGCCTCTACAGACTGGGTCTGTCCCACATACCCACTGTAACCCTCTACAGACTGGGTCTGTCCCACATACCCACTGTAACCCTCTACAGACTGGGTCTGTCCCAGATCCTCACTGTAACCCTCTACAGACTGGGTCTGTCCCACATACCCACTGTAACCCTCTACAGACTGGGTCTGTCCCACATACCCACTGTAACCCTCTACAGACTGGGTCTGTCCCAGATCCTCACTGTAACCCTCTACAGACTGGGTCTGTCCCACATACCCACTGTAACCCTCTACAGACTGGGTCTGGCCCCTGAACCTGTAAAGTTCAAGTACATAGAAAAACAGCTGCACAGCATAATCTAATACAAACCAACACTAATACTACTACAGTTCCTAAGCAGAAGAAAGTCAAATGTGGTCTCCTTAATATTAGATCTTTATCTTCCAAAGCTTTATTAATTCATGATATTATATTAGCTCATCATAGATTTATTCTGTCTGATGGAAACCTGGCGTTGTGAGGAGGAGTATGTGTCCTTAAATGAAGCTCCTCCCCCTACTCACCGTAATAATCAGATTCCTCGAGGTTCAGGCCGAGGAGGAGGAGTCGCAGCTATTTTTAATTCATGTCTACAAATAAATCCCAAACCTAAGCCTAACTTTAACTCATTTGAAAGTCTTAGTCTGAGCCTATCCAACCCAATCCACAAACCACTCCAGCCTATACTGTTTACTATAGTGGATCATCCTCCTGGTCCATCCCATAATAGTTCCTCTCCAGTCTAGTCCTTAAAACAGATAAAGTCCTTGTTGTTGGAGATTTCAATGTTCATGTGGACGACGATAGCGACAGAGTCATTAATGCATTTATGTCGTTATTAGACTCATTAGGCTTTAGTCGTTGTGTTCATAAACCCCCTCACCGCTTTAATCACAGCCTTGACTTAGTCCTGACTTAAAGTGTGGAACTGTTAGACTTAGTAGTCCTTCCACTAAATGCTCTCCTCTCTGCCCACTGCTTCATAACCTTTGAATGGATGTTCCTCAGTGACTCCCTCCCTGCCAAAAATATTTATCCTACACATTTATCAGACCATGCTGTATCTAAATTTAAGGAGGAAATCCCAGCAGCTCTCAATCTAAACCTGCATCTGAATTACACAGCAGATTCTTCCCCCAATTCAATCTTCATCCATCTCAAATTGATGAGTTTGTTGATAATACAGCAGACTCTCTGCGAAAAATATTAGATGTAATCTCTCCAGTAAAAAATCAGATTATAAAACAAGGGAAGCGTGCTCCCTGGTTCAGTTCTTATACTCGCCAATTAAAGCAGAATACCCAAAAACTGGAGAGAAAGTGGAGTTCCACTAAATGAACAGAACACTGTTCAGCCTGGAGGGACAGTGGAAATAAAAACAGGAAGGACGTGCATTCTGCTGGAGCAGAGCATTATTCAGCATCAACAGAGGAAAACTAGAGCAAGCACAGGTCTGTGTTCAGGACTGGACCAGACTGACCCAGAACCATAACCACAGGTCTGTGTTCAGGACCGGACCAGACTGACCCAGAACCATAACCACAGGTCTGTGTTCAGGACCGGACCAGACTGACCCAGAACCATAACCACAGGTCTGTGTTCAGGACCGGACCAGACTGACCCAGAACCATAACCACAGGTCTGTGTTCAGGACCGGACCAGACTGACCCAGAACCATAACCACAGGTCTGTGTTCAGGACCGGACCAGACTGACCCAGAACCATAACCACAGGTCTGTGTTCAGGACCGGACCAGACTGACCCAGAACCACAACCACAGGTCTGTGTTCAGGACCGGACCAGACTGACCCAGAACCATAACCACAGGTCTGTGTTCAGGACTGGACCAGACTGACCCAGAACCATAACCACAGGTCTGTGTTCAGGACCGGACCAGACTGACCCAGAACCATAACCACAGGTCTGTGTTCAGGACCGGACCAGACTGACCCAGAACCATAACCACAGGTCTGTGTTCAGGACTGGATCCAGACTGACCCAGAACCACAACCACAGGTCTGTGTTCAGGACCGGACCAGACTGACCCAGAACCATAACCACAGGTCTGTGTTCAGGACTGGACCAGACTGACCCAGAACCATAACCACAGGTCTGTGTTCAGGACTGGATCCAGACTGACCCAGAACCACAGTGCATATGGGCCTAGGACTCCTGCTACCCTCCATAGCAACGATTTGATGAACTTCTTCAATAATCAGATCTTGCTCATCAGATCAAATTAATGGCCTTTTATCCTCTACAAATTCTAGTCCACCCTTAAGTCCTTCAGACCCAGAAACCACAGAGTTGACCTTTGACCCCTCTGGTTTTATGGATTGCTTTTGTCCCGTACAGATCAGTCAGCTGACTTCGATGGTCTCTTCATCTAAATGGTTTACCTGTCTCTGAGACCCAGTTCCAACAAAGCTCATCAAAGATGCTTTACCTTTACTTAGCTCCACCTCCTTTACTTAGCTCCACCTCCTTGATATGATGAACCTGTCATTATCGACAGGCTCTGTACCATGGTCCTTTAAAGTAGCTGTAATCAAACCTCTTCTTAAAAAACCTAGCCTGGACCCTGCAGTTTTAGCTAACTACAGACCCAGATCCAACCTTCCATTCATATCTAAGGTTCTGGAGAAAATAGTGTCCAATCGGTTCTGTGATTTCCTTCAAGCCAACAGTTTATTTGAGAACTTCCAGTCAGGTTTTAGGGAACATCATAGTACAGAAACGGCACTGGTCAAAGTTACCAATGACCTTCTCACTGCTTCAGATAAGGCTCTGGTTTCTAGACTGGTTTTATTAGACCTTAGTGTTGACCATCACATCCTTCTGCAATGTTTTGAACAATCAATTGGTATCAAAGGATCGGCAATAATGCGGTTCAAATCCGATCTAACAGATCATTCTCACTTTGTTAACATTAATAATGAATCCTCTCAGTGCACCACAGTTAGTTATGGAGTACCTCAAGGCTCGGTTCTTGGACCAATACTGTTTATCATATGGGGTGTTTCAAGAATACTTGCAATTTTGGAAAAACTCCTTGTACCCATGGTGAATCTCATAAATGTACAGTAATAGACATGTTCTGAACTGTTGACCTGGTGTGTTGGACATTGTCTACATGTGCACACCTGAAAATTCGGTCAGTAATCCCTACATTTCCCTCTTCAACTCCATTTGTGTCCCGTACATAACCCATTTTTGCCAGTTTTGTGTCAACCAAAGGGTAATCACAATTTTCAACCCTGTGCCCTGTTGAAAAAGCCAAACGATTGCTTACATATTGAATGATTTTGAATACTCTATGATACTGCCTCAGTGACAGAACAGTTTAGGTCTACATTTGATGGATCTTAACTTCATGACAGTAGTTTTTCAAAAACCTGTTTTCGTAACCGCTGCTCAGGTTTTTTGACCCTCTAAACCTTTTGTCCCACAGATGATAAGAAATAGAGGCTTTTATGGGTTTTTATGTCAGTTTCATTCAATACTCATCTGTTATCGAGAATAACTAGTTCAGCCATCAAGGAACCAACTTGTTTGTGATTGGTGTGCCTCTGTTCAGGACCTTCTCACCTGTCCCGTACATAACCAAATTTTTCACTTAATTTCAAAGTGATATCTTGAAATAAAAACAGAGGCAAGGCCAAAAAATATATCAGTTACAGTCCTTTACCACAGAGGAAGGTAAAGAACCACATGTGAAACTTGTCATCTTAGAACTAGGCCAGTAGTAAGTGTTGAAATACTGCACGTCAGGAATGTCCCGTACAGAAGCAGTTCAGTGTGGAACATGCCTTTTCCATCCAAGCAGGGTTTGAGATGGACTTCATAGTTTATGCCAAATACTCTTCCTACTGATGAAGATTGACCCAAATATCACCGTAAAGAAGGAATTTAGGAAGCCCATGCTGGAAATACCTTTCTGCACATCTCCAAAATCTGACAGTGCAAGAAACATGCCTAAACTGGCCATGTCCCATACATAACCACGCTTCAAATGTTCATATCTTTTGAATACTAGAGCAACTATATTTCACTGGAAGAATGTGTTTAGTAACTGCTTTAATCTTCACAAGAAGAAATCATAACACAAAGAATAATTCAGTGATCCTTATCCATCTTTAAAAAGATGGAACTTTTTGCCAGTGTGAGTTATGTACGGGACACCTTCATATATTTAGGCTAATCTTGACATTCTGATTTGCTGATTTGAACTGATGGCCTTGATAGGCATCTCATGACCCATCTCATTAGTGTAGACCCAATTTTACCCAGGATGTGTGGAATATAAGTGATGTTTTAAGCTTCATATCCATGGTACCTGAAAAGTGGATTTTTTTTGCTGGGAATTTCGCATCATGCAAAAAAAACCTTTTTTTCACTTCTTTTTTTCTCTGACTAGAAGATGTGCTCATGTTCTAATGGTGGTTGAGGTTGCGAAGTATGAGAGGAAGGGTTATGTACGGGACAGCATGAGAGACAATGGTCAATGAAGTATTTTACTTCACCTTTTATCAGACTTAAGTTAGTCTTCAGTCCACATCAGCTTTGAGGCCTCAGAAACACTTCAGTTACTTTGGTTTAGCTACATTTCAGGTATTTGGAAGTTTGTTCTTTAGTTATTGTTGACACTTTGTCCTGTTTTTCTGTTTCATACAAATGATACAACCCCCTTTCCACCATGCAATAGCAAATGACATTTACAAAGCATGGTTTAATCATGTTTTACCCATTTCAGGAAGTAACAAGTTCAAAATGATGATCATGGAGGCAAAACAAACAAGTGTCTCGTCCATAACCCCTACTGTCCACTCTGAATTTTTGAACATTCTCAGCCTTGATGGAAGACCAGTGATTCATGCCCTTAGTTTTACAGTGTTCCATGTCTACTCATTGTAAAGGAGCTGTTTGGTGGCATTACCTGGTGATTTGGGGAAATGAGGACAAATGGAACCGTATCCTGAAAATCCTATTGGACGTTAAGAATGCACCAGGTTCAAAATCGGACACTAAAATCCATTCAGATTGATTTAAAGTACCTCAGCTCACTTATGCTTGGGCAAACCTGTCAACTGGAGCCCATTTTCTTGATGAGAATTACATTTTTATCATCATTCACCTTATTTTTGTTGTGTGTCCCCGTACATAACCACAGTGTTGTCATGGTTTTCTAATTGCTGTTATTTCATAATAAAGCATAGTATTTGAAAACAGTTTTCAGTTTTTTCTTCCTTAGGTTCCTCTCTTAGGGATCAGCTGAGTTTTGAGCAATTTCACCATGGTAAAAATTTTGGCCCTCTGGTTGACAAAAGCTGCGAGTATTCTTGAAACACCCCATATACATGCTTCCTTTAGGTAACTTAATAAGAAAACATGCCATCAACTTTCATTGCTACACTGATGATACCCAATTATATTTATCCATTAAACCTGATGAAGCCAATCAGCTAGCCAAACTACAGGAGTGCATTAAAGAGATTAAAGACTGGATGAACAACAACTGTCTGCTGTTAAACTCAAACTAAACTGGAGTCATTGTGTTTGGACCTAAAATTGTTAGGGATGCAGTGTCCAGCGAAGTAGTCACCGTGGATGGTGTTACCATGGAGACCAAAACCGATGTGTGGAATCTAGGCGTTATTTTCAATCAGGATCTATCGTTAAACTCTCACATAAAACAGATTTCTAGAACTGCTTTCTTACATCTGCACAATATTACTAAAGTTAGATAGATTTTAACACAGAACGATGCAGAAAAATTAGTCCATGCTTTTATTCCATCCAGGCTAGATTATTGTAACTCACTTCTCTCAGGCTGTCCCAAAAAGTCCTTACAGACCCTTCAGCTAATCCAAAATGCTGCTGCCTGTGTACTGACTAGAACCAGTATCAGACCATATTTCTCCTGTGTTGGCTTCTCTGCACTGGCTCCTGTAAAAGCTAGGGTAGACTTTAGATCCTCCTCCTCACTTCCAAAGCCCTTCATGTCCAGACACCTACTGATCTGAAAGAGCTTTGAGTTCCAGACAATCCATCTACAGCACTACGCTGTCCACATGCAGGTGCACTGGTGGTCCCTAGAATCTCCAAAAGTAGGATGGGGGCCAGAGCCTTCAGCTATCAAGCTCCACGATTGTGGGAACACCTCCTGCCTCGGTCCAGGAGGAGACACCCTCTGTCTGTTTAAGAGGAGGTTCAAAACCTTGCTTTAGATGAATCTGATAGTTAGTTCAGCTCAGGCTGATCTGAGTTCTGCTGCTACAGGCTTAGACTGACAGACACTCATCTGGATACACTGAGCTCCTCTCTCCTCCTCTATCACCTCTTCTCTGCTCCTCCTCCTATCTGACCTCCTCTCTGCTCCTCTTTCTCCCTGACCTTTTCTCTCCTAATTCTCTCTTTTATTTGCGCCCCAGTGAATACATGTTACTGACTCTCCTTTTTCCCTGGAGTCTCTGTGCTTTATCGCCTCACAGGTTTTCCCTGGATCATCACAGTTTCTTCCTGGATCATCACAGGTTCTCCGTGGATCATCACAGGTTTTCCCTGGATCATAACAGGTTTTCCCTGGATCCTCTCTGGACCTGCTGCTGTGCTCCTGCCTCTCTCCTCCTCCACTGTCATCCCTCTCTTCTCCATATAGTTCTGATAGTGTTTATTCTATAGTTCCATAGATGTTCTAGTTCAGTTTTCTGTGCATCAGTTTCATCCATGTCTCCCCCTACCTCCCCCCTTCTCCCCCAGTCTCTCTCTATCTCTATCGCTCTCTTTTCTCCTCCTTTCCTCTCTCTCTTTAACCCTCTCTCTCCTCCTGTCACTCGTCCATCCTCCTCAGTCTGGTTCTGCTCCAGGTTTCTGCTGTTAAAGGTCCTTTTTCCTTCCTCTGTCTCCACTCACTAGTGTTTACTCCTGGAGGAGTCAGTTGGTTTCTGTAAATTTGCTTACAGTCTGGTTTGGACCAACTCTATATGGAAAGTGTCATGAGAGAACTATTGCTATGATTTGGCGCTATAGAAATAAAATTTGATTGGATTGGATTTCACTGTTAGAGCTGGTGTACTGACCCCAGACCAGCCTTTAACAGAGGAGAAGGACAGGATGAATGCAATCACTGTGGCTGCTACCGTCACACACATCACTGCAACGTGAACCTGGAGAAAGGAAAGGAAAGGGTTAGTGTTACGGTTAGCAGTATTTTTACATTATTACAGCTGATTTTTGAGGCTGATTTTTTTAAAGCACATGGACCATAAAAGTTGGAAGACTCAGATAATTAAGATTTTTATGCAGCAATATGAATTAAATTATTAATACACGTACACATAGTACTGTTTTAACATTTATCGAACTTGAAGAGCTGCCCACACAGGTGCCTGATCAAATATCTGATAACATTTTACTACTGATCAAATATCGGCTTTCAAAAAAAAAAAAAATTAAGGCTGATGGCTGATACTGATACAAATGCATCTATCGGCAGGCTGATACATCGGTCTACCTCTAGATAAGAGCACACTCAGCTTTTTCAGTCAACATTTCCAGCATGTTTCGGTGTGTTGTTTTAAAAGTCTTACCACAAACCAGATGTCCTTCCCCCACAGACTCCGCCCCTTGGCCACTCCCTTCAGATACCTGGCTACGATCATTCCCACTGAGCCTGTGCTCATCCAGGCGATCAGCATCAGTGCTCCTGAAAGACAGGAACAAATGACAAGTTTTCACATCGCAGTTATGAACAAGGACGATCTTCCATGGGTTTGACTGGTGAATCAATGTTGTAGAAGATGACTGTGTTTCCACGGTAACTACGGAGCCTCTGAACGTCCAACGTTTGGGTGTTTAAGGGTTAAAGGTGGACGTTTGGGTCTGTAAGGGTTAAAGGTGGACGTTTGGGTCTGTAAGGGTTAAAGGTGGACGTTTGGGTCTTTAAGGGTTAAAGGTGGACGTTTGGGTGTTTAAGGGTTAAAGGTGGACGTTTGGGTCTGTAAGGGTTAAAGGTGGACATTTGGGTCTGTAAGGGTTAAAGGTGGACGTTTGGGTCTTTAAGGGTTAAAGGTGGACGTTTGGGTCTGTAAGGGTTAAAGGTGGACGTTTGGGTCTTTAAGGGTTAAAGGTGGACGTTTGGGTCTGTAAGGGTTAAAGGTGGACGTTTGGGTCTTTAAGGGTTAAAGGTGGACGTTTGGGTCTGTAAGGGTTAAAGGTGGACGTTTGGGTGTTTAAGGGTTAAAGGTGGACGTTTGGGTCTTTAAGGGTTAAAGGTGGACGTTTGGGTGTTTAAGGGTTAAAGGTGGACGTTTGGGTCTGTAAGGGTTAAAGGTGGACGTTTGGGTCTTTAAGGGTTAAAGGTGGACGTTTGGGTCTGTAAGGGTTAAAGGTGGACGTTTGGGTCTGTAAGGGTTAAAGGTGGACGTTTGGGTCTGTAAGGGTTAAAGGTGGACGTTTGGGTCTGTAAGGGTTAAAGGTGGACGTTTGGGTCTGTAAGGGTTAAAGGTGGACGTTTGGGTGTTTAAGGGTTAAAGGTGGACGTTTGGGTCTTTAAGGGTTAAAGGTGGACGTTTGGGTGTTTAAGGGTTAAAGGTGGACGTTTGGGTCTGTAAGGGTTAAAGGTGGACGTTTGGGTCTTTAAGGGTTAAAGGTGGACGTTTGGGTCTGTAAGGGTTAAAGGTGGACGTTTGGGTGTTTAAGGGTTAAAGGTGGACGTTTGGGTCTTTAAGGGTTAAAGGTGGACGTTTGGGTGTTTAAGGGTTAAAGGTGGACGTTTGGGTGTTTAAGGGTTAAAGGTGGACGTTTGGGTGTTTAAGGGTTAAAGGTGGACGTTTGGGTCTGTAAGGGTTAAAGGTGGACGTTTGGGTCTGTAAGGGTTAAAGGTGGACGTTTGGGTGTTTAAGGGTTAAAGGTGGACGTTTGGGTGTTTAAGGGTTAAAGGTGGACGTTTGGGTGTTTAAGGGTTAAAGGTGGACGTTTGGGTCTGTAAGGGTTAAAGGTGGACGTTTGGGTCTTTAAGGGTTAAAGGTGGACGTTTGGGTGTTTAAGGGTTAAAGGTGGACGTTTGGGTGTTTAAGGGTTAAAGGTGGACGTTTGGGTCTGTAAGGGTTAAAGGTGGACGTTTGGGTCTTTAAGGGTTAAAGGTGGACATTTGGGTCTGTAAGGGTTAAAGGTGGACGTTTGGGTCTTTAAGGGTTAAAGGTGGACGTTTGGGTGTTTAAGGGTTAAAGGTGGACGTTTGGGTGTTTAAGGGTTAAAGGTGGACGTTTGGGTCTGTAAGGGTTAAAGGTGGACGTTTGGGTCTGTAAGGGTTAAAGGTGGACGTTTGGGTCTGTAAGGGTTAAAGGTGGACGTTTGGGTCTTTAAGGGTTAAAGGTGGACGTTTGGGTCTGTAAGGGTTAAAGGGGGACGTTTGGGTCTGTAAGGGTTAATATTAAAAATGAATAAATAAATCCCATCACAGAGTTTGAACTGCAAACACTGAAAGTAAAATTGGAGTTCATGAAGCTTTTCTCCAACCTTCACGATGACACTTTGAGGTAAAAACAGCTGGAGGTGGTGGACAGAGGAACTTCTCACCATGTGCTTTGATAATCTGAGGCAGTCCAGCGTTTGTGACCAGCTGAGGTTTAGAGAGGTCCACCTTCTGACTACTGATGAAAGTTCCCCTATGAAACTGGATTTGTCCTGTGGGACGGACAAACAGAACATAAAAGATAATATTAATATAATATGATTTATTTTGTTATTGTTTTTTGTTGTTGTTTCTCTCTTTTTTATGTGTTTAATTGGTCTGTAGGTTTTCTATATAATTAGTTGTTTTTTTGTATTGTGTCTATGTGGTTCCTTATGTCTAAGAACATGTTTATTTAAATGTATTAAAAAAATAAATCAAAATAATAATAACATAAAAGATGACACAGATTCAACACAAACACATAAGTTAACTTCAGAGGTTACATGAGCTCTAGATTCCTACAGATTCCTTTTCAGTTGGAAATGTGCTGATGTGGTTAAAGGTTTGACGCTGCAGGGTTAGAGGTTTGTGTACATGTTTAAACAGGTGTATTCTATTGGCAGTGTCGGCCTGACTCGGCATGGCTTGGCTCACTTTGTCCACTAGTGTGCAGGACTTCCATAGTGACGTTTTCAACTACTGTGACATGGTGTTCATTGTGACTGCAACTACAAGCAACAAACCGATGAAGGATCCAAGTTCAAACTAGGTCATAGTTTCTGAAATTAACCTTTAAATATTCTGACATTAGTCCTCACTGTTTTGGCTGTTAGAAAAGAAACACCTGGACTCAACGGGTCCACAGACCGGGGTCCACAGACCGGGGTCCACAGACCGAGGTCCACAGACCGGGGTCCACAGAGTTTATGTTTAGTTCTATTAGCGTTGGGAAAAAACAGCTCATTGTACAAATGGAAAATGAATGAATATTAGTGTCTTTCATAAACAGCTCCATCATAAAGTAAATAATATTGATGACAGTAGAATGTGTCCGTCACCGTTGGCGCTGGGTCCATGAGCAAACATGATGTAATAGGAAGTGTTGGACGCAGATGTCCTCTGAGTAGAGATGGCATTCATGGAGGTGAAGGAACAGCTGATCAGTCTGTCCTGGACTGACGTAGACACGTTAGAAACATGACCCTGAAGAAAGGGAGGGAGGGAAGGAAGGAAGGAAGGAAGGAAGACAAAAACAGACAGATTTTATTGATCTCAATTTGTGAAACTGCTGAGAATCAAATGCAATATGTTTATTTATTGGATATGAAAGAAAACCAGCACTGAACATCCTATAATAATAATAATAATAATAATAATAATAATAATAATAATAATTATTATTATTATTATTATTATTATTATTATTATTATTATTATTGTTGTTGTTGTTGTTGTTGTTGTTGTTGTTGTTGTTGCTGTTGCTGTTGTTGTTGTTGTTGTTGTTGTTGTTGTTGTTGTTAGCCTGCACATAAATCAGTCCCTGGTATCAGATGGACTGGGTACCAAAGGTAGAGTCTGCGGTGTGGTTCGTCCTGTTGAGAAGGCGTGCTGCAGTTGAACTCCACCCATGTGATCAAGCCCACAGATGTAGATGTCATCATTTCCCTGAAAGTCCAGAATCAGAAGGTGATGGTACAGACGTCAGGACTCCTTCAGATGTTCACACACAAAGGAAGAGAAAGCAGACAGCGGCACTTCTGTTCAGGTCAGTCTGGGCTGGTCCTCTGGTGTCTGCACCTGATACTGGACTGGAATTCAGCACATGGAACCTGGGGGGGGGACTGGTCCGTGAATGGAACTGGTTTGGTTTTTAACTCTTTAGTTTTTCTTTAGTGTTCAGATTAAATCTATTTAAAGCCTTTACACAGTTTTGGTCAAAACCCACAGTTTATGATCGTAGATGAGGACAGAATCAGATTCAGAATACTTTATTAATCCCAGGAGGAAATGACTGGGTGTTACTGTCCATCTGTCTGTCCGTCCGTCTAAGTACATTTAAGTGTGTGTGTGTGTGTGTGTGTGTCTGGGGGGGGTGGGGGGCTTAATATCAAATACCACATTAGCCCTGATTTTCTGATGCAACAAGATGTTCTAAGCCAGGGGTGTCCAAACTTTTTTGGGAACAAATTTAAACAAAAAAACATTTCTGCCTTCCTTTCACATCTGGAGTCAGATAACACAGAACAAACTGTGTGGAGTATCTGAAACGTCCAAGAAGTTGATACAAATCTTAACCCCACATTCATTTTAAACATGACTTATATGAGTAATCAGTACTCATATATTACTCAGTAATGCAAAGTCTGTAAACATTTCAGATGAAAACATATGACTCTTACTCTAGTCTTCCACAAAATCATTCAGAAAGTAATATTTGTGTCACATCTACAAGTACATAACACCAGCAGTTAGAGGCAACTAACCTGGCAACTTGGTAGCCTGCCTTGGTGGTGAGTTCACTGAACTCAGGTTCACATGCAGAGTCACTGTTGTGAGTTTAAAGCAGCTTGAATTTGCTTCACTTTTTCTAAGCGCTCACTCCCTGCTAGCTTGTCATATGCGTTAGCATGTTTTGTCTGCTCGTGTCTCTTTACGTTGAATTCCTTAAACAAGGCAACAGTCTGTTGACAAATTAGGCAAACACAATCACCTCGATTTTCAGTGAAAAAAAATTGTAATTCCCATCTCTCCTGGAAGCGGCGGCCCTCACTGTCAACTTTCGTTTTTTTATTTACAGGCGCCATGGTTAGAAATTAGTGAAAAGGGTTCACGGTAAGGTCACAGAGCCAGATAGAGTTAGAGTGGTGCTGCCACCATGAGGTGAAAGGAGGAACTGCATTTGGAACCTTTTATGATTCATGGACTCGGTTCAACAGTCCAAGTGGGCCATAAATAATACATTATAAAACCCAAGCTGTGGGCCGTAGAAAATCTGACCATGGGCCGTGATTGGCCCCCGGGCCGGACTTTGGACATGCCTGATCTAAGCACTCCTGTGGAATTTTTTTGAAATTTTCATCCAACCCCCCCCCCCCCCCCCCAAATTACTTTAACTCTGAAAATTGCAACTTTCCCAGCTCCTCCACTCTTTTGTCCAGTTCAGTGTCTACATCTGTTCATGATGGGACAGTTTATGATCCTGTCAGTGTCAGACTGTATGGACACAGTACTGTGGACTAGGAACAGTCTGATGTCAAGGTCATGGTGGAGGTCAAAGGTCACCAAAATGACTAGTTTTTTTTCAAAAACTCATACATTCCAACATTTGATCAAATGTGTCCTCAGTTGTGTTCCTCTGGTTTCCTGGTGGGACCCCCCCCCCCCCCCCCCACACACACACACACACACACACACACACACACACACACACCCCTTTGGCCCTTTACAGACACAGTACAGACTACAGATTCAAACATGGACAGAACAGTAGTGTGGAGGAAACACTAGCACACATTTAGAAACACTAGCACACATTTAGAAACACTAGCACACATTTAGAAACACTAGCACACATTTAGAAACACTAGCACACATTTAGGAGGGAAGCACTAACACTTCATTCATTTTCTGAACCTTCTTTATCCTCACTAGGGTCATGGGGGCGGAGCCTATCCCAGCTACTTATGGGTGAAGGCGGGGTTCACCCTGGACATGTGACCAGTTCATCACAGACTGAACATATAGAGACAAACACACTGTCACATTCACACCTATGGGGGATTTAGATGAACCCAGGAACCTATCAGAGCATGAGTTTGGATGGTGGGAGGAGCCAGAGGACCAGAGAGAACCCACACAGACACGAGGAGAACATGCAAACTCCACACAGAAAGGTCCCACCCCCATGGACTAAAGGCTCCACCCCCATGGACTAAAGGCCCCACCCCCATGTCCTGGTGTTGAACTGAACCCAGGTCCTTGTGTCTGTGGCTCCAGGTCTACCCTCTGCCCCCACAGGACAGGTTCATGTAACTGTCAGTGCTGTCAAACTGCCGTCTGTTCTGTTTTCATGTCTGTGCAGAATACAGAGGAAACAGTTGTGTTGAATGGGTCTGATTGAATGTCAGCTGTTTGTGGTCAGTAGATGTGTTCTGAGGAGAGAACCTGAGGCCAACATTTGGAAGAACCCACATGAACAGCTGAGTTCCATCAAATATGCATTTGGACCATTTGGGTGACCTTTGACCTCCAATTGGACCTTGACTCTACACCTTTTATAGTTCAAAGCACTCTGAAGACATGACATGTGTCACAAAACAAACATTTAAGGCCCAGCATGAGCAGACTGACACATTGTACTTTATCAAAAGTGAAGAAGGTCTGAAAGTTAAAAAAAAACAAACAAACACATTCTTAGGGTTGAAAAAGTAATTTTCGGGGTAGGGGGGGTTTGGGTGAAAACTTCAAAAAAATTACACAGGAGTGTTTAGAACATCTTGTTGCATCAGCTAAAGTTGAATCTGAAAATTTTCCTGAAATCAGCCCCCCCCCCCCCAAGTGAATGTAAGATGAGTCTTTTTTATCTGTCAGTATATTATTGAACATGTGGACACACAGGACCACAACACACACTGCAGACCAGGACCAGGACCGAGACAAGGATCAGGACTAGGACAAGGACCAGGACTAGGACTAGGACCAAGACTAGGGTCAGGACTAAGACCAGGACCAGGACTAGGACCAGGACCAGGACCAGGACCAGGACCAGGACCAGGACCAGGACCAGGACCAGGACCAGGACCAGGACCAGGACCAGACTTGTCTAATGTGTATCATCAGATCCATTTTCTGCCCGTTTCTGTTTCTGAAGTTCTTTCCCCTTTCTAACCTTCGCAGTACTTCCGTACACTTCCGTACACTATAAGGAAAGTTTAATGTTGATTATTATAATTAAACTACGCAGAAAAACAGTATCAAAAAACCAGCCTTTGACATATTCACAGCCGTAAACACATATATGATCATAGAACTCTTACCATAATCTGATCGTCTGAGAATCCCACAGACACGTATCCATCAGACGGTCCACATATTTCATAGTGAACGGCTGCGTCGCTGCTCGTTAATACCGTGGCCGACATGAAGTAACAGTTAGTGTCGACGGCAGGGTCGCAGTTCGACGGCTGACTCAGACACACTTTAGAGACCCCACAGGAGCTACTGGAAATGCCCTGGTCAGGTCCAAAAAGAAAACACACACCTTCAACCTGCAGCTCATAGGGTTAAGGTTAAGTCCATTAGAGCGGAGAAACTTAGATTTTCCCTTAACGGCTCCTTAAAGTCATTTAAAAACTTGGACACTTCTCTTAAATTATACTGATCCCCTGACATCTGCGCCTGATTGTAATGACTGAGGCAGCCCCCCCCCCCCTTTTTTTTTTTTCTTCTCATTTTTAAATTCAATTTGATTGTATTTATTTATTTATTTATTTATGAATAGTTATAGTTAACAAGACATTGTGGACAGAAAAAACAACAAAACATAAACAAAGGGAAAATCAAACAAAGAAACAAACCAACAACAACAGAATAATCACAAACAACAACAATGACAACATCATATTACAATGAAAAAGATAATAAACATGAAGAGCAACTAAACAATCTACATCTATTTGGGGGTGACGGAGAAAAGGGGAGGAGGGGAGTATGAATGAAGGACAGAACCACTGGTGTGAAGCCCCAGCAGGTTCGGCTCTGGGTAAAGTTATCTTGATAATAATCCTACAGAACCATCATTGACTCTAAGGCTCCGCCCACAGCAGCTCTAATGCACTATTCACATTTTTGGGTCAAATCGGATTTTTGTGTGTGTTTTCAATCATATTCCAAATTAAATACGACTTTTATCAGTTTTGAGTCTGAACTGAATGTGACCCTGAAGTGACCCACATGCACCAAAGAGGTCCTGAAGTGACCCACATGCACTAAAGAGGTCTTGAAGTGACCCACATGGACTGAAGAGGTTCTGATGGAATATGTGACCACGCAGACACACACTGTGTTTACAGAAGGAAATATGGTTTACTCCGCTCCTCCTCCTGGGACCAACAGCTGGGACGTTTGTCGCATTTCAATGATGTAAAGGTTGGATAAATGTGACCTGGGCGTTCAGACTGAAGTCACACTGGAAAAGATCAGATCTGTATCAGATTTAGGACCACATATGTAAGTGGTCCGGGTCAGATTTAGGACCACACATGAAAGTGGTCCGGATCAGATTTACCTGCAGTTTGAACAGAGCCTAAGGTAGTCTGTGTCTTTATGGTTCCAAACACTCTTAACTTTATCAACAGGCTTAAAGCGAGTCGATGCGGCAGCCCTAACCCTTAACCTTAACCCTTAACCTTAACCTTAACTCTGACCCCTAAAGGTAGAACCTGTTCAGACAGACTAAATATAAACTCTACTTACAACAGGTGCCGGTGGATGTGTAATAGCAGGGGAACTGGCTGTTGGTGGTACGGTGTTGGCTCCACTAGTACTGGGACCAGTACCAGTACTGGGACCAGTACTGGTAC
>NC_043976.1:1919659-1961990 GCF_902148855.1 Sphaeramia orbicularis
TGTGTGTGTGTGTGTGTGTTCTCCTGCAGTCGGACACAGCTGAGGTTCAGTGTTGGGGTCACTCCGTCACAAACAGAACCATAATCAGTACGTCTACACACTGGATATAATAAAGTGTAACGGCACAACTTCAAATGTGCAGATACTGATGTGGAAGTAAAAGACCCTGAGAACAGCTGTGAACACTGGACTGAAGCCTAACCATGAAAGGGTTAAAGCCTCACAGTTTCCAGAGTAAACCTCAGGTGTGTCAGAGATAATTCACTTCCACTGTGGTTTTGTTGTGGAACTGAAGCCCCGCCCCTTTTACCTGCCCAGGGTGGATGTGCTCGGCTGAAACACTTACAGGTGTGTGACTGCAGCTGAGGAACTGAGCGTCCACAGGTGTCCTGGTGAAGGAGCCCACAGGAGAACGCCCCCCCACCGCTCTGGCCTGTAACAGGAAACCAGTGAACGGAGCAGAGGGCGGAGCCTGGAGCTGCACTGGGAGGAGACCGCCATTCAGTTTAGTACACCAGGAAGACCGTGACCTGGAGTTACCTGAAGAACACCTGAACAACAGCTGAACAACACCTGAAGAACAGCTGAACAACACCTGAAGAACAGCTGAACAACACCTGAAGAACAGCTGAACAACACCTGAAGAACACCTGAAGAACAGCTGAAGAACAGCTGAACAACACCTGAAGAACACCTGAAGAACAGCTGAACAACAGCTGAACAACACCTGAACTTCACAGAAGCATTCAGTCACAGTAGGGTTGAACACATATGAACACACCTTCCATAGGATAGAATAGAATAGCACAGAATGGAACAGAACAGAACAGAATAGAATTAGTCAGGGAGCCAAAGTATCAAAAGCTCAATAAAATGGGTTGAACCTGACATGGTCCTGTCATACTTTTTATTTGTGTTTTCTTTGTTAATTTGGATCCTAAGGACCAATAACTGGAGGGTCTGCTCTGCTGGAAATATCACAAAAATAAATTGTGGCCTTATTAGTGTATGTACCCGTCATTTTTTGATATAAAATTTTGAAAAATGAAAATTTTCCTTCAATCCTCAGTGGGCTGGGTAAGCTGTCAATAAATGCATTCAGGATGCAAAAACACATACGGTGACAACCTTCAATGAAAAAATAATTCTGAAAACACATTTCTGCATGATTTTGGCTCAATTTAATGAAAAAAATTAGGCATTTCCTCACTTTTTTTCCAATATTTTCAACTTCATTGGCAATCAACTATTCCCCCAAGTTCTGACCTCAGCCAATACGCCATTCTGTTCACCAAACAATAAACTCATTCCACTGAAAAATGATACATTTCCAACCAAAACCAGTGGATCTGGGATGAGTTCTCTACCAGTTGGAAACACAGGCCCACAACCACAAAAGAATTTAAGCTACTGTCAAAATTCCAAAAGACATACTGTTTATTTAACATGGTTGTTAATGTCCACATTATTAAAAATCATGGCCTAGACATCTTTTGAATTTCAACATAACTCTGTTCTTCCAATAGAAACGTGCCACACAAGAAATTGAAATCAACAACATGACTTTATTATGTCATTATTTTATTGCCTCCAGCGGGCAGCACCCTGCAGATACTGCTCTGGAATAAACCTTCACCCTCACCACCTGAGAAGACAGCAAAAAAGACCGGCAGGGTGGGTTCAACAGCATTGGAATAAAAGATAACCCCCCCCAAACACACACATTCTGGTGTCCCTAAGGATGTGCAAAGCTGTCCCAGTATGTTTTGGTGTTGGGATTTTGGCAGCTGCTTGGCAGACATCCTGGGCAAGGTTGAGAACTTGTTGTTGCTGCTTAGGACTGACTTTCACTGCCATCCTCACCTAATTCTGGAGATGCATCTGTTATCATCCATGCCAGGCGCTTATACAGGTTAGAGCTCACTCTTCAGAAAGCCTCCAGGTATGATGTTTGTAGCTGCAGTGACGGGTCTTCAGCCATGCTTCCAGGCATCTGGTGACTTCCACTGGCTTGAGCTATTCTGGCTTCTCTTGCTTCCTTCGGGGCCTGCTTACGTTGGTCCAGGAGCTCTTTCCATATTCTCTTTGCAGTGTTGTAGGAAGAGACTACAGTGTCATCTGGTGTCAACTCATCATCACTTTCTTCTTCATACTCTGCTTCTTCAGTTTTCTCCTTAAGTTCCTTCAACTTTGAGAACATGCAGCCAACATTCATTTCTGCTGAGTAAATCGAGCTAGAACATCCTTTCTGTGGTACCACCATTATTTTACAATCACCATCTACTTCATAGTGCCTTCTAAGACGGGCAATCAAGGACTGAGATCTGTAAGAGGTAACATTCTGAACTCCATGGCTTTCCAGGTGTTTACGGAATTCATCCCTCAAAGCTGTAAGGAGGAACATGACATTGTCTTTGAAAAGGGGCTCATCTATCTGAGATATAAGTTGGTTCAGTGCAGCATCATATGGAGTGGTGGCAGTACTGGTCTTTTCCTGTGAGGGCAGATGCTTTGTCAGGTAGTTGGTCATGCATTCCTTGTGGTACCAGAAGTCCTCAGCAATCATATCAGTACACTTGTTTCCATCAGGACCATGAAGCTTGTGTAGCATCTCAAGTTTGTCTGCTTTAGTCCATACTGCATTCTGTCTCTCGTAAGTGGCGATCAAAATGAGGGATCTATTGCCCTTGGTCGTGCGTGCTCTTCCACAAATGGAGCACTCTTCCTTATGCTTGGTGGGCTGTGGCACTGACGTCCCTGTTTTTTTAGAAGGCCTGCTACTGTCCAGCTCAGGAGCTTCAAATGAAGTGCTTTCTGGCTTTTCAGCTTTTTCCTCTTCTGTTCAACAGTTTTGCGATTGGTGTACTTCACACGACATTGTGTCTGCCACAAAGGATTCCTCCCCAGAAAGTCACATTGAGGTTGCAGGTCATTGTCAAGTCTGTATGAGACATCTGTTGGTTACAACATGTAGGAGGGAAGGGTAGCCTAGGTTTGTCAGTTTCTGAAGAGGACCAGCATTACTCTCTTTTTTCTGACGTATTATGCCAGCAGTATGGTCAGTAGTGAGCTGCTTCCTCCCCAGTTTTCTTGGTTGAAAACTCAGGCTCCATCCTGTTCTCTTCACTCTCTAGTCTCGTCTCTGATCCACTCCACTTTTCTACAAACTCCTCTTCAAATTCTCTCCACTGTCTTCTTCTTCCCTCTTCTGCTCTCCGATTTACTCAACTCCTCTCCCTGCGTCTTCCCTCCACTCTTCTTTCCTGCTCAGTTCACTCTTTTTCCTCCACTCTTCTTCTCTCTTGTTCAGTCTAGCCCTGTCCTCTTCACTAGGGATGGGAATTGTTAAGAATTTAACGATTCCGATACCGTTATCGATTTTGCTTATCGATCCAATTCCTTATCAATTCTCTTATCGATTCTCATTGGCTGAGGGAATAAAAGAGTACAAACAGGTGTGTTTGCATTAACTGTCTGTTATATTTCCATCGGCACAGAAAATAGAACATATACAGTATGAACAAATAATAACAGATGACGCATGACCCAGTTTGGTGGGGGGGGGGGGGGGGGGGGGGGGGGGCAGTGAAAGCGAAACTTTAGACTCTTTACTAATTCCTCTATTCCTGTATTTCCATTACGTGGAACTGGTTGTTCGACTCAGCCCATCTCCCGTTGTTGTGCACCTCATTTCCTTTCCTCTACCTTCAGAAACTTGTATTTGGGTACGATGTTTGTTGCCCGCACCGGAACCGGAACTGGGCCTGATGTTCACGCTGCCACTACATTCACAAGCGTCGCTGAGTAGAGAATCAAATACGTGACATTCCTGTAAATGATTCACATGTGGACAAATGTTTGAACAGACTGGAGGGATTCCACCTTTAGAAGAAATGGAAGCTTTGACAGAGTTCAACTGGACCTGGTGTGGTCTGTGTGGACCTTGTGTGGTCTGTTTAGACCTTGTGTGGTCCGTTTAGACCTTGTGTGGTCTGTTTAGACCTGGTGTGGTCTGTTTAGACCTTGTGTGGTCTGTTTGGACCTTGTGTGGTCTGTTTAGACCTGGTGTGGTCTGTTTGGACCTTGTGTGGTCCGTTTAGACCTGGTGTGGTCTGTGTGGACCTTGTGTGGTCCGTTTAGACCTGGTGTGGTCTGTGTGGACCTTGTGTGGTCCGTTTAGACCTGGTGTGGTCTGTTTAGACCTGGTGTGGTCTGTGTGGACCTTGTGTGGTCCGTTTAGACCTGGTGTGGTCTGTGTGGACCTTGTGTGGTCCGTTTAGACCTTGTGTGGTCCGTTTAGACCTTGTGTGGTCCGTTTAGACCTGGTGTGGTCTGTTTAGACCTGGTGTGGTCTGTGTGGACCTTGTGTGGTCCGTTTAGACCTGGTGTGGTCTGTTTAGACCTGGTGTGGTCTGTGTGGACCTTGTGTGGTCCGTTTAGACCTTGTGTGGTCCGTTTAGACCTTGTGTGGTCCGTTTAGACCTTGTGTGGTCCGTTTAGGCCTGGTGTGGTCCGTTTAGGCCTGGTGTGGTCTGTTTGGTTCGTTTCTGCCTCAACTCCACGTTGTCTACGTTCTGACCAAATAAATGAAACGTGACGTCATCGCACATGCACAATGAAGGCAGAATCGATAAGCAGAATCATTAAGCAGGCAAACGATTCCAAGGAATCGAGCTACTGGGATCCGGTTCTCAAAAAGAACCGGTTCTTGATTCCCATCCCTACTCTTCACTGTTCTCTCCTCATTTCTCTCCCCTCTTCTGTTCAGTCCTCCACTCTCCTCTTCACTCCTCTTTTCTGTCCTTTCCAGTCCTATGCACTGAAGATGAAACAACCATATAAAAGGTGATGACAATATTTGACAAATTTATTTATTATTTATTTCTATATTATTTATTTGCCAAATCAAACCACTTATAATTTATCTTATTTATTTACTGGTTTATGTAATAGGGATCATGCATATTAATTAACATTGTTGTATAAAAATACATCATGTAAATATGCCAGCATTAGTAAAATAACTCCTTTTCATCTGCAGTCCCTGGGCATGTATTATGACCAACAGCCAACATTCATACAACACTCATTCACTATGAATCAAAGATACACAGAATAATGACATACACTTCACAAAAACAAACAAAACAACAACAACAACAATAAACAAGAGGAGGGCATAAACTAATGACAAGCATATAAATTAATTAGCTTATTTATTCATCTAAGATTTCTATAAACATGTATAATATGTGTTTAATATTATTATTGCAAGTTAATAAGTTGCCTATTCACTTTAGAGACCATACTTTGGCTAAAATGACAATTTATAACCTTTATATCCCTAAACCTACCTATCATGTTAACTGCTAGCCTTAGCATGCTAAGCTAATCGCTAGGCTATGCTAACTTGATAATACTGACCAGAAATAATTTATGAAATAAACTCAAAATCATGCAGAAATGTGTTTTCAGAATTATTTTTTCATTGAAGGTTGTCACCACATGTGTTTTTGCATCATGAATGCATTTATTGACAGCTTACCCAGCCCACTGAGGACTGAAGGAACTTTTTCATTTTTCAAAATTTTATATCAAAAAATGACGGGTACATACACTAATAAGGCCACAGTTTATTTTCGTGATATTTCCAGCAGAGCAGACCCTCCAGTTATTGGTCGTTAGGATCCAAATTAACAAAGAAAACACAAATAAAAAGTATGACAGACCATGTCAGGTTCAACCTATTTTTGAGACTTTGGCTCCCTGACTAAATAGAATAGAATAGAATAGAATAGAACAGACCTTTATTGTCACTGCTACATTAATGAAAATGTGTTCAGTTGCTGTTTGTGTTCAGCAGCAAAAACAGTTGAAGTGGAAAAAGACTGAACAAATATCACACTATATACTAAATAAAAGATAAAATATACAAATACTACTAAAATACTACTGAATTCTACTAAAATATATAAAATATACATACTACAGATAAACAACATTTATACAGCACATAAGTTTATATACAGAATATACATAGGCTGTATACAGGCAGTAGAAGAAATGTACAAGGTCAACAACAAACCACTGCACTGAATACAAATTACACACACACACACACACACACACACACACACACACACACACACACACACACGTGTGTGTGTGTGTGTGTTGTGTGTGTGTGTGTGTTACCTGTGATGTCCTGTCCCAGTGTGTATGTGTGTGTGTGTGTGTATGTGTATGTGTGTGTGTGTGTGTGTGTTACCTGTGACATCCTGTCCCAGTGTGTATGTGTGTGTGTGTGTGTGTGTGTGTTACCTGTGACGTCCTGTCCCAGTGTGTATGTGTGTGTGTGTGTGTGTATGTGTGTGTGTGTGTGTGTGTGTGTTACCTGTGACGTCCTGTCCCAGTGTGTATGTGTGTGTGTGTGTGTGTGTGTGTGTGTGTGTTACCTGTGACGTCCTGTCCCAGTGTGTATGTGTGTGTGTGTGTGTGTGTGTGTGTTACCTGTGACGTCCTGTCCCAGTGTGTATGTGCTCAGGTCCGTCCTCAGGCTGAACGGTGCAGTGTGTGTCTGTGGGCTGACTCCAGAGTGTCGTGGCTGTAGGTCTTCACAGCTGGACGTCACTTTACCGTTGCTGTAGGAGGTGACCAGAGGAGAAGCACACAGGAGCAACAACAGCACACAGGCCATCACAACCAGCGCCACTGTCCTCTGTCTGTGTGTGTGTCTGTGTGTGTGTGTGTGTGGGTGTGTGTCTGTGTGTGTGTGTGTGTGGGTGTGGGTGTTCACCACTGCAGAAGGAATACAATGGAAGCACTGAGAGGAGGGGGGGGGGGGGGGGGCAGGTAACGTGCACCTGCTCCCAGAAGACACTGCTGTGATGTGAAACCAGAGCCTCATGGACAGAACAGGAACAAACCCCTGAAGGGAACCACACAAGTCCAACTGAGTTTAGTTCAAAGACAAAACGGAGCCCAAAAACAAACACAGAAGAAGGGGGAAAGTAGGTGGAGCTTAGTCATACCCCCGCCCAGTTCCCCCTCCTGCTCACTCATACCCTGCCTACCCAAGGAGTAATGTTCAGTCTAAACTTTCAATCCTTTAAAAACTTTTCAAAAATTTGTTAAAATAACAAAAAAAAAAAAAAAGCAAAAACTGAGACAAAGTCATGTGTGGAATTTGGAAAGAATCAGGTGAACAGAGTCCAAGAGATGGGACGGACAAACACCCTGGACGGACAGAATTCCTGATCTGTCTATGTGTATATGTATATGTATATGAATATGTACATGTATATGAATATGAATATGAATATGTATATGTATATGTATATGAATATGTACATGTACATGTATATGAATATGAATATGAATATGTATATGTATATGAATATGTACATGTATATGAATATGAATATGAATATGAATATGTATATGTATATGAATATGTACATGTATATGAATATGAATATGAATATGTATATGTATTAGGCCTGTAACGGTACACAAAATTTTCGGTTCGGTACGTTTTCGGTTTTCAAAGCCACGGTTCGTTTTTTTTCGGTTCAATACGGGAAGAAAGAAAACCCCTGAAAATGTCTTTAATATATTTATGAATTTTTGAACATTTTCCCCCAATTTTTGGACACAATAGAATATAGAAAAACAGGAATAATATAATTCTGCTGCTATAAATCAAATAGAAAATAAAATAAATTATTAATATGACTAAATGTATTTTAAACATTAGTATTGCACTTTTCTCTGACAGGTAGTTTTGAACAAACAAGAAAAATCTAATCACAGTTCTGTCAGTTCACAATCTGCAGAAAAATATCAGCAAAAAAATTCTGCATGAAGTTCAACATCAACAGGAGGGTAAACTGGTATTCTGTTTAAACAAACTGAAGAGCAACATTGACAACAAACTGAACCAAATTATTTATTTTAGGACAGAGAACAAATTGTTTAGGACACTGTGTGTGTGTGTGTGTGTGTGTGTGTGTGTGTGTGTGTGTGTGTGTGTGTGTTTGAGTGTGCGCGCGCATGGAACGTACGATTTGTCTGGGGGATGGTTTGTTTGTTGTTTTTTTGTTTTGTTTTTTTTGGTCGGAGCCGGGGGGTGGGGGGGTGCGGTCCGGTCCATAACTAACGTAACTAACGCTGGCGTGAAACGAAAGTGAAACTTTATTTTATATACTGTCAGTGGCCAACTCCGAGTTTTATTCCTCTGTTATACGCGTGCATGAGAGAGAGAGAGAGAGAGAGAGAGAGAGAGAAGAGAGAGAGAGAGAGAGAGAGAGAGAGAGGAGAGAGAGAGAGAGAGAGAGAGAGAGAGAGAGATAGAGAGAGAGAGAGAGAGGAGAGAGAGAGAGAGAGAGAGAGGAGAGAGAGAGTTTTAGAACTACCGTAGTTCCTAGGACGTCTACCGTAGTTCCTAGGGGCCAACAACGTCCGTCTTATCTCCGGTCTCTTTCCTCGTTGTTGTCTTTCACCGGGACCTGAAGTGATCCAAAATGGACTGTACTGATGGTGGAGGGGTCTTCAGTCTCTTCCTTCCAGGTTCACATCATATTTGTTTTTTTTTTTTTTGTTTGTTTGTTTTTTTTACCTTATATCAGCTGCTATTTGGTATTTTGGGTCAATGTGCGTGTCCTTTAATATGTCCGTGTGAAACTTGCGCGGATTTAAAGTTCCACATTAAACGACATCTTTCGTTCCTTTTTCTTTTTGTCAACATACTGTGCCGTTTCGGTACAGCTGTGTGCCGAACCGAACAGGTGTGTACCGAAACGGTTCGGTTCGGTACGTGTACCGTTACAGGCCTAATATGTATATGTATATGTATATATACAGTACAGGCCAAAAGTTTGGACACACCTTCTCATTCTTTGCATTTTCTTTATTTTCATGACTATTTACATTGTAGATTCTCACTGAAGGCATCAAAACTATGAATGAACACATGTGGAATTATGTACTTAACAAAAAGTGTGAAATAACTGAAAACATCTCTTATATTCTAGTTTCTTCAAAGTAGCCACCCTTAGCTCTGATGACTGACTTGCACACCCTTGGCATTCTCTTGATGAGCTTCCAGAGGTAGTCACCTGAAATGGTTTCCACTTCATAGCTGTGCCTTGTCAGGGTTACTTAGTGGAATTTCTTGCCTTATTGATGGGGGTTGGGACCATCAGTTGTGTTGTGCAGAAGTCAGGTTGATGCACAGCTGACAGCCCTATTGGACAACTGTTAGAATACATATTATGGCGAGAACCAATCAGCTAAGTAAAGACAAACGAGTGGCCATCATTACTTTAAGAAATGAAGGTCAGTCAGTCTAGAACATTTCAAAAACTTTGAATGTGTCCCCAAGTGCAGTCGCAAAAACCATCAAGCGCTCCAACGAAACTGGCTCACATGAGGACCGCCCCAGGAAAGGAAGACCAAGAGTCACCTCTGATGCTGAAGATAAGTTCATCTGAGTCACCAGCCTCAGAAATCGCAAATTAACAGCAGCTCAGATTAGAGACCAGATGAATACCACACAGAGCTCTAGCAGCAGACACATCTCTACAACAACTGTTCAGAGGAGACTGTGTGAATCAGGCCTTCATGGTCAAACAGCTGCTAGGAAACCACTGCTCAGGAGAGGCAACAAACACAAGAGATTTATTTGGGCCAAGAAACCCAAGGAATGGACATTAGACCAGTGGAATCTGTGCTTTGGTCTGATGAGTCCAAATTTGAGATCTTTGGATCCAACCGCCGTGTCTTTGTGCGACGCAGAAAAGGTGAACGGATGGATGCTACATGCCTGGTTCCCACCGTGAAGCATGGAGGGGGAGGTGTGATGGTGTGGGGGTGCTTTGCTGGTGACGCTGTTGGGGATTTTATTCAAGATTGAAGGCAACCTGAATCAGCATGGCTACCACAGCATCCTGAAGTGACATGCCATTCCATCCGGTCTGCGTTTAGTTGGACCATCATTTATGTTTCAACAGGACAATGACCCCAAACACACCTCCAGGCTGTGTGAGGGATATTTGACCAAGAAGGAGAGTGATGGAGTGCTGCGCCAGATGACCTGGCCTCCACAGTCACCGGACCTGAACCCAATCGAGATGGTTTGGGATGAGCTGGACCGCAGAGTGAAGGCAAAAGGGCCAACAAGTGCTAAGCATCTGTGGGAACTTCTTCAAGACTGTTAGGAAACCATTTCAGGTGACTACCTCTGGAAGCTCATCAAGAGAATGGCAAGAGTGTGCAAGGCAGTCATCAGAGCTAAGGGTGGATACTTTGAAGAAACTAGAAATAATAAGAGATGTTTTCAGTTATTTCACACTTTTTTGTTAAGTACATAATTCCACATGTGTTCATTCATAGTTTTGATGCCTTCAGTGAGAATCTACAATGAAAATAGTCATGAAAATAAAGAAAATGCAAAGAATGAGAAGGTGTGTCCAAACTTTTGGCCTGTACTGTGTATATATATGTATATGTATATGAATATGTACATGTATATGAATATGTATATGTATATATGAATATGAATATGTATATGTGTGTATATATATATATATATATATATATATATATATATATATATATATATATATATATATATATATATATATATATATACATATATATATGAATATGTATATGCATATGTATTTGAATATGTATATGAATATGTATATGTATATGTACATGTATATGAACATGTATATCTATCTGTCTATATCTATATGCATATGTCTGTGAGGGTCCTAAACACAGAATGAAATATAATATTGATCTTCTCCTTTTTCCATTTTAAGGCGGGGTCAAATCTAAATACTGGTTCAATAAGAAGCACAGAAGAATGAAGGAGTGTGTGTGTGTGTGTGTGTGTGTGTGTGTGTGTGTGTGTGTGTGTGTGTACATGTTGTTCGTATGGGCTCTTAAACGGTGCCTTGGTAAACCTGAATAACCTGTAAACCTGAAGGGACATAAAAGGGTTAGATAAAGGGTTTAAAAAGGGAAACTTAAAGAACAGCAGAACCTGAAGCTGAAAAGGCTTCTGTTTATAGAAGACTGTGAAGGTTGAATTATCTGTTAGAGGAAGTTGTTGACGTCCTTTTGGTTAATGACATGAACCTTGTTTTCACGGGTCTGTCTGAAAACGTCTGCTCGTCTCATCCTCTGGTTCCAGCCTTTTTACTCCTGACCCCAGTTTAACGTCACACATTTCTGTCGACCCCAGACGTTCAAAACAGACATTTTCTGCTAAAATGTATGTTTTTGATCATGTCATAGTTTGCAAATAAAGGTTAATTTCGAGGACATGTGGTCTATATAATGTGTCTAATGCACCTTTCAGTGTCTGTTCCTCAGTTCAGGTGTCTTCTGGGGCTCAGGCAGGTGAACAGATCTGTCCATCCTCTGTTCGCTCCAGTTTTCTGACTGTGTCCAGGCAGAGTGAAGCCAAGTAACACACACAGTCACATGATCGGGTCAGTCAACATATGCCCTCTCAGATCTTAGATCCTGCATTTTATTTGAACTGGATTTTTATTTGGAAAAGTGTGTGATGTTGTAATTAGAATGAAATATATATTGAATCATCAAAAATATTTATCAAATCCCATTCAAATTTGAAACTGTATATTTGGGCTTGAGACGAGATGTTCTGGGTTCATTTCAAATATAGATTTAATGTCCTAATTGTCAGCACGTAAGAAAACACTCACCAGGAGATGGACGTCTACTGAAGCTCCTACACTGGAGAACTGGACAGCTGTGAAATGTTTGTGATGGCAAAACTCATATTTTCTTTACGACTTGAACAAGAGAAGTTTAAAAACTGTTGGGTGCCTTGGGTTCCATATATAACCTACACAAACCTGACTCTGAACACAGAAGATGGTACTAACGCTCTCCCCTCAAGGTTTTTTTTTTTTTTTTTTTTTTTTTTTTTTAATTTTGTTTCTGTTTTCTCTTCTGTGCTACTCTCATGTTCATGGTTGCCTTTTGAACTTGAATATCCTCAAACTAAATGTACATGTGCACTGTTAGGCTCTTCTTTCTTTCTTCTTCTTTCTTTATATTATGATTATGAATGCTGCCTTGTGTGTATACATATAAATGTATTTATGCATCCCCTTTTTTTTTCTTGTCTTGTTTCCTGAAAGTGTGGTTGGCTAAATGTACAGGCTTGTTAAATCATTTTACTATCCATTTTTTCCATACTTATTTAATTTACTCATACTACCCTTTGTTTTTCTCTCTCTCTCCTCCTTTTAATGATCATTATTGATACCGTTTTTTTCTTCTTTAAAAAAAAAAGAGAACAGTGTACTTTGTATAATTGATGTCATGTATAATATTTTATAAGACTGTTCAGAATAAACATTTGAATTAAGAAAATATATATGTATTTTTTTTATTACATGTGGGTGAGACAAAGATGGAAAATCTGAGTTCAACAAATCTGACCAAAATCATTTTCACTTGTTCCATTGGCAGTTTTTTACATTTTTTTTTTTTTTTTTTTTTAATTATCTTGGTCAGAATCGTTGAACTCAGATTTTCCAGATCTATTATCGATAAATCAGTTCTTATTTCTCACTGAAAAGTTCCTCTTTAGGTGATTCTGTCTGATTTTAGGTGTGATGAGATATTTGGACTAGAAATGACAAAAATACACTTGGGAAGTTTGCAATTCTTTCCAGTGTGAATGTGGAAGCTGAAAGAAAATGAGCTGAACATCCATGTTCTGCATCAGCACCAGTGCTGGAACGTGACTCTCCACAAAAACACAAAACAGGGTTTCAGGAGCTGACTCCTCAGGTCAGACCTCCGGCTGCTTTTTCTCATATTTCAGCTGTTTGTGTTTGTTTGTGGCCGTCGCTGTGCAGTGCTGAAGTGGTTAACGCCGTCTCCTCCAACCACAGGGTTCTGATTTCAGACTCAGGGACAGTTGCCTGGAGGCGACGCCTTCGCCCTGTGTTTCCGTGGTTACGCCCACAGACCTGCAGGTTCAGCGCTCACTGAACAGAACCAGGCCTTTTGTTCATATGTAATCTGACCTTTTTGGATTTCACTTCAATATGTGGCTCAAATAAGATGCAGATCGGATTTGTTACGATGATACGTCAGTCAAACAGTAGAAATAAGACTCAGATTCCATTCTCCTCCGTTATCAGGAACCCAAACAATACCTGTTATTACACAGCAAGTTACAAATGAACCCACAAATAGTCACTTCTGAGGCCTGTGTTTACTTTTACAGATCTGATTAATGCTGTTGGTCATTTCATTTTATTGTGTTTTCATGTGTTTGTATGTATATATGTATTTATTTTTCTGGAATGTCAATAGAAATGTGTATGTGAAAATGAAAAGTAGACTTAACTATTTATAACAGATCCATATGGGGTCAGATTAGTGTCCAAATATTCATACACATTAAACAGATCTGTGTTCATCTTACTCTGTAGTTGGACATAAATAACTCTGTGTAAACTGTTGAATGAGTTCAGGTGCACATTAAATGTATTGTATGTATTTGATCAGAACATGAATGAATAAGTTTAGACAGAATTACAAACAGGAAATCCAACTGGACCAGTGGTCTTTCTAATCACAAATATAAACTCACTAACGTGACTCTACTGTCCAAAATCCGTCCCACTTCACAGACATTATTTCTGGAGCAGAGGATCCATGGATTCACAGACTGACCAGGGTCAGGGTCCAGAACCATGAACTAATCCACTGGTTCCAGCCTGTTTTACTCCTGACCCCATTTGAACTTCACACATTCCTGTCGACCCCAGACATTCAAAACACAGACTTTTTTTTTACTAAAATTAATTAGTTTTTGATCCTGTAATAGTTTTCTGTACTATGTTTCAAATCCAGGTTAATGTCAGAGGACATTTAGTCTGTATAATGTCTGTTCTGGTGGACAGAGGCAGTAAACCCAGCTGTAGATTAAAGGTCAGGACCTGTCCAGTCAGTCCAGCTGGGATTTACAAGGAGGACAATTAATACTGAACAAACAATTACACTGAGCTGGCTCAGATAGTAGAGCGGGTCGT
The DNA here is from genome assembly GCF_902148855.1 of Sphaeramia orbicularis. NCBI lineage: Eukaryota > Metazoa > Chordata > Actinopteri > Kurtiformes > Apogonidae > Sphaeramia > Sphaeramia orbicularis. Next base: position 1,933,753 of record NC_043976.1, read on the forward strand.
CCAATGACCGAAGGGTTGATGGTTCAAATCCCGCTCTGTCCATGTGCTGTTGTGTCCTTGGGCAAGACACTTCACCCTCCTGTCCTCCAGTGCTGCTGCTCACATGTTCAGTGGTGGTGGGAGGGGCCTTAGGCGCAGATTGGCAGCCACACTTCCGTCAGCCTGCCCCCCCCCCCCCCCCCCCCCCCCCCCCCCCCGGGCAGCTGTGGATACAGATGGAGGTCGCCTCCACCGGAGGGAGAATGTGAGAGCGAATGAAGAATGGATCCTCTGTACGCACTGTGAGTATGTGTTTATAGAAAAAGTGCTATATAAATCTAATCCATTATTATTATTCAAACTCAAACTATGAATTATGAAAGAGCTGCAGCATCTGAAACACAAACAGAAGCACAGTTCTGAAACACAAACAGAAGCACAGTTCTGAAACACAAACAGAAGCACAGTTCTGAAACACAAACAGAAGCACAGTTCTGAAACACAAACAGAAGCACAGTTCTGAAACACAAACAGAAGCACAGTGCTGCAGTTTCACAACCACAGTTTGTCTGGTATGGATTGGAAATGGCACTGTCAACTAAACACAGATTTTATTAGAAAGTTGTTTTTTTTTGTTTTTTTTTTAACTCACTGCCTGCTGTTGACATACATAGATGTCAATTCAAATGATTTTGAATGATGAAAGAAAGAAAGAAAGAAAGAAAGAAAGAAAGAAAATCAATCAACCAATCAATCAATCAATCAATCAATCCAAACGTTGCCAATGACATCTATACATGTCAATTATGTTTTTTAGTTGGGGGGGGGGGGACTTGTTGGCGAACATCAGGCTTGTTATCATAGAATTTAGTGTACTGGCAAACAACATACAAATCAATAATAAATGATATATAACATATATATTATAATGAATAAATCACAGGATCAGTAGGTGGCGGTGGTGCAGCAGGACGTGGTAGAATAGAAGAGTGTTGAGACTAGTCAGAAAGACGACAAACACACCAATCCAAGGAGGGAGCTTCGTAGAAAATCAGCCGTAGAGAAACAAGGCGGGCCGAGCGGGGGGCGTCCCCGTGGGTCATGGGTCATTCACCGCCACAGCCCAGGTTCATCTGGGTCTGGTTGGTCTGACCCGGATCTGTCAGATGAGCTGGGACTGTGACGCTCACCGCTCCAGTCGGATCTGGATCAACTGGGAGCAGCAGAGCCTGGTCCCCAGATGCACCGAAGGACCACGGACCAACCGACAACATCCCCCCCCCCCCCCCAACCCCCCAATCAAGAGACAGTGTAGACTCTCTTCTTCCATCCGTCTTCGTCTGACCACCACTGGACTACTGGACTGGACCTGGTTCCGTTCTCTGACTTGGTCGTCCATCTTGAACTGTGATCCTGTCTGATCTGGAACCTGAACTCAAAGGAACATTACTGTTATATCTTTAGTACCTTTTAAATTATTGATGGTGTTTATATGCATGTGTTTAATCTAGTCTTTCATGTCAGGGTTTAGAACTGACTTTTACTGTGGGTTTTAACAAACTCCTGCTGTTGCCATCTCTCTCTGCAAGAGTTTTTAATCTCAATGATAAATCACAGGTTACAACTAGAAAAGCATTCTGAGAGCACAGACCTCCACCAAGGCAGATCACCCCCCCACCCCCACCCCCACCCCCCCGATCACCACCAAAATGTAATCATTTGTTCCTTGTGCCAGTATCAACATTTCCTGAAAATGTCGTGAAAATCCTTCCATAACTTTTCCAGTTATCCTGCACACAGACACACAAACCCTGATGAAAACAGAACCTCTGCCGTCCTCGGTGGAGGTAATAATAAACAGTGACAAATCACTTATTAGTCAAATAGAGGCAAAAAAACGTATTTAGGAGCTGCTACAGAAGTATCACTGAGTCTTTAAATAAAGGTTCAAACAAAACCACTGCTTCTGGAAATGGGATTCTGAACAGTTTAATAGTGAATAATTCTGTACTAACACAGCACAGGGAGCTGGGGGAGGACGACAGAGTCGTACAGAACAGGTTCTATATGAGTGTGGACCACCCGACTGCAGCCTCTGGAAAAGGGTTAAAGGAAGTCATTCTGATGTAGATGAGATCGAACTGGACACCAAACACACCAGTACTGAGGCGGAAACTGCTTACTGGGCACAAAAAGAAAAACAAATGTGCTTTTTGTGACTGATTGGATTGTACAGTAAGTACAGGCTGTGTCTGAGTGATGCAGAGGGGTCAAAGGTCATAAAGGACCTCCAGGATGGAGGCTGCAGAGGAGGCCTGGCTCTCACAGCTGTAGTGACACCGTTGGCCTTTTTCATTGGTCAGCTCCGGTAGACCCTTCCATGGAGACCTACAGAAAAAAAAGAACAGAATAGTGCAAGGGGGGTCAAACATGTGGCTCAGGGGCCAAATCTGGCCCACCAAAGGGTCCGGTCCGGACCTGTGGGATGAACGTGTGAAACGCAAAAATTACACTAAAATATTAATCATTTTAGTTCAGGTTCCACATTCAGAATAATATGATTTAAAGTCAAATAAGAATACTAAACACACTCACATTAACTGTCCTTTCACAATAAAATGTCAATAACCTGATCAAATATGAACAATAGAGGTTGTTACGGCTACTCTTGGATTCAAACGGAAAAAGGGTAAAAAATAAAAATAACAGAGTAGTCTGAGGAGGAGGTCTATGACTGACTAAATTCTTTAATAAGCACTTGCAGAGATATTTTTTATATTCAAAATGATCCCAATTTATTTTCACCAACAAAAATATTCTCTGTGGTTGACTTCAACTTCACAATAATCAAACCAAAAAACCTTCTTACGGCAGATATGCCGTATTTGGCGTATATTTAGCGGTAGATAAACTGTGTCACTCTTTCCTCGTGCCGGTCAGACCAGGACAGAAGCGGCTGTCCTCTGTCCACAACCACAGGACGAGGACGGTCCGACCAGGACGAGGGCGTGAGCAGCTGAAAACAACATGAAATCAATCAAAATTCATTAATCAATGACCTTATTTTGATTTATCATTATCCAAAAAATTTAAAAATAATATAAATGCCCCAACAGAGGTAGACCAGTTGGCAGATATATTGGGCCAATATATAGATTTTTTTCCCATATCAGTCTTAATTTTTTTTTGAAAGCCGATATTTGATCAGTAGTAAAAATGTGATCAGATATTTGATCAGGCACCTGTGTGGGCAGCACCTGAAGTTCCAGAAATGTTAAAACAGTATTATATGTACATGTATTCATATTGTATTCATGTTTTCATATTTCAATTGTATTTTACAGTCAAAGTGCTTAAAAAACCCCAGAAACAAACAAAAATTAAAAAACGCCTTAAATATCGGCTCAAAAATCGGCTGTCGATATCGGCCACTGGCAGACATAATTTTTAAAAATCGACATCAGCTTTAGAAAAACTCATATCAGTCGACCTCTAATGAACAACCTGAAGTGTCTAAAGAAAATTCAGTGCAATTTTAACATTAGTTACTAAATGTTTTGTGCCTGTCGATCTGATCTGGAACACATGTATAAATGATAAATTAAGAAATAATATTGTTGAAATGGCACTTGGTTTACTTAATAAATTTCAGCTTTTTCAGGTTATTCACACCATTTTTGTTTGGATAGTTTGTAAATGAAACTATTTTTTTTAATTTAAGTTTTTTTTTTTTGTACTAAACCAAAGAGAAAAGCCTAGGCTTGTCTTTATTTCCAGTTCATTCTGCTTTTGTTTGATTGGTGTGATCCCCTGCAGATCATACTGGCTGTATGTGGGCCCTGAACTCAAACCAGTGGGTTTTCTTTTCTTTTCTTCTTCTTGTCTTTCACTCAAACCAGTTTGACACTAATGCTCTACAGTGTTGGTGCTGATCGTGTCTCTCACCTCTCCAAATACGCAGCATGGCGAGACAGGACATTTTTCACCAGGGTTACAGTTTTATCGTACGTCTCCTTTCCCATTTTCTTTGCATAGTAGAGTTTGGCACGCAGGAAGTAGCCTACAGGCCACACCCACTCCTGAAAGGGTATCAGAAATATGAGAAGAAGAAAATACACAGACACAGAAGAGACTTTAACTGTAAAAAGTATTCAATTATCTAAAGAGTATAGGTACAAAGTACATGAGTAGAAGAATAAAACACAACAATTAAAGGAACAGTCACACAAACAGGATGAACAGGCTGAGTTTTCCTACTGGGCCTTGATGATAACTGAAGCCTTTAGCCTGAAGGACGTTATCGTTGTCCAGGTCACTGTCGTAGACTCCACAGTACATCAGGTCACTGAGATCAAAGACAGAAGGACAGAAGGTCAGAAGGTCAGAAGGTCAGAAGGACAGAAGGTCAGAAGGTCAGAAGGACAGAAGGTCAGAAGGACAGAAGGACAGAAGGTCAGAGGGACAGAAGGACAGAAGGTCAGAAGGACAGAAGGACAGAAGGTCAGAAGGACAGAAGGTCAGAAGGACAGAAGGTCAGAAGGACGTCATGTTTACAGCAGCAGGAATCAGCACTGACAGAAAAAACACACACATTCTATGAAAATAACACTAATGTGGATGAATCAAACATAAAGCACATGGAGAAAGAAAGAAAAGAAAGAAAGAAAGAAAGAAAGAAAGAAAGAAAGAAAGAGATTAAAGAAAGACAAAGAAAGAGATAAACAAAGAACATACAGAAAGAGATAAAAAAAAAGTGGGAGAAAAATAGAAAAAAGACAGAAAGAAAGAACAAAGAAAGACAGAGAAAAAGAAAGAGATAAAACAAGAATGACAAAGAAATAGAGAAAGAACTAAAGAACAAAGAGAAACAGACAGAAAGAAATAAAGAACAAACAAAGAGAAAGAAAGAGTGGTTTGTTAATATATGGCAAGTTTTCCATAAGATGCAGTGTTATTACTTTACTATGATTATTATTAATATTATCATTACTTATTTTGGTTTTTTTCTGCTGATCTAAATGCTGGGTTCTTCTCCCACAGAGGTTGGTCCATAACTGTCTCTATATTGTATTAAGTTAAAATCAAACTCCTGCTCTAGTTTTCATGTAACTGTTTAAAAAGGAGGACAAAGAAAAGGAAAGAGCCCAGCATGTTCATCACTTTTTAAAATCCTTTTCTGTAAAATAACGACACAGGGTGTTTGCTGACATTGCAGGAGTTTCAGAGCTCAGTGCAGACAGATGTGACCCAGGTACAGTCCAGTGGTTCTGCCTCAGGAGGCCAGGAATCTAATGTGAGGTCATCAAAGCACACTGACACCTTTAACAGTAACAGTCTCATGTCTTTCTTCTCTTTAATGTATTCAGTTATATTTAGGTTTTTTGTTGAATTCATTCATTTATTCTTGTACTTTCTGTCTTTTTCTTCTTATTATCTACTGTCTTGGAATGTCTGCTGTTCTGTATTTTCTTGTTCTATTTATATTTTTTATGTTCTATTGTTAAATAATAAATGCACTCTTCATATAATAATAGTAATAGCAGTAATACCAGTGTACTGTTCACACACAGACAGGCTGAACAGGACACATGAAAATACTGACTCTGGGTCCAGGGTCTTCATCCCCAGAGGACCCAGCAGCTTCTGCTCAGCCACAGCCAGAGCCCCCCAGGCCTGGTCCACTGAGAAGAGCTCTGGAGCCTACAGGAAGGACACACACACACACACACACACACACACACACACACACACACACACACACACACACACACACACACACACACACACACTATTTGGTAATATTTCTGCTTGTGTAGTCACACATTTTGTAAAACTCAGTTAAACAGAAACAGCTGTAGCTCTGGGTTCATACAGTTTAACCCTTTAACACCAAACGTTTCAGATTTGATCCATGACTTCTGAAGCCCTCACATGACCTGTGTGATATTTACTTTCTTGTCAAACCTGATGTATACAATTAGATCCATGCAATACACAGATAATCCACCAGGGGGAGGAGTTCCTTCCCCACAGGCCTTTAGTGACACTACAGGACTGACACTAATGAGGAAGAACTGGGAGCATTTAGAAAAGGAATGAACGTGTGTTGGACGTGTCTGTGTTAGATTATGGTTTGGTTTGTTCAAAACTAATATGTGAGCATTCAGACCTGGTGGATCAGATATGATATATGATATTTAAAGCATCCTTTGATGGACAACAATCCTGTTCTGATGTTAGCTGTGAACTAATAGAATCTGAACATGTGAACAGGATCTGAAACTGGAATGTCTGTAAAACAGAATTTCACTTTGAACACAGTGACAGAACATTAGATCCTGTTGGGATCAAATAAAAATGTGTTTAGTATTTGTGCAGATTTATGCTGTAATTCAATGCTTCAAGGAAATAATCACTGAAAAAAGTAAACAAACAAAACAACTGCCTTTTTAACAGTATTATGACATCATATCATATCCTAGTAGTGTGACTGGTATCGTATCCCCACACTCCTGCAGATCCACAGTCCTAGTCCTACAGAGGTGGGGACACTAACTCCAGCTACGCACCACTGTCATGGCGATGGTGAAGTTGGGTCGGAGCTGGTAGTCACACCAGGGGCTGGACGCCCCCACAGTGTCCCTGTAGATCCCCCTCTTATGGACCAGCTCTGGGTGATCCTCCTCAGGGTCTGTGGCATCATGGGAAATATAGAACTTCCTCTCAAAGTTCTCCTGGATCCTTCGATCCCAGTCCACATATGAGACAGAGAACGTCCGTCCTAAAATAAACACACATCAACTTCTGACATTATCAACGAACTGTGAAGGCATGTTAGAACCCTTACAGACCCAAACGTCCACCTTTAACCCTTACAGACCCAAACGTCCACCTTTAACCCTTAAAGACCCAAATGTCCACCTTTAACCCTTACAGACCCAAACGTCCACCTTTAACCCTTAAACACCCAAACGTCCACCTTTAACCCTTAAACACACCAAACGTCCACCTTTAACCCTTAAACACCCAAACGTCCACCTTTAACCCTTACAGACCCAAACGTCCACCTTTAACCCTTAAAGACCCAAATGTCCACCTTTAACCCTTACAGACCCAAACGTCCACCTTTAACCCTTAAACACCCAAACGTCCACCTTTAACCCTTAAACACCCAAACGTCCACCTTTAACCCTTAAACACCCAAACGTCCACCTTTAACCCTTACAGACCCAAACGTCCACCTTTAACCCTTAAAGACCCAAATGTCCACCTTTAACCCTTACAGACCCAAACGTCCACCTTTAACCCTTAAACACCCAAACGTCCACCTTTAACCCTTAAACACCCAAACGTCCACCTTTAACCCTTAAACACCCAAACGTCCACCTTTAACCCTTACAGACCCAAACGTCCACCTTTAACCCTTAAAGACCCAAATGTCCACCTTTAACCCTTACAGACCCAAACGTCCACCTTTAACCCTTAAACACCCAAACGTCCACCTTTAACCCTTAAACACCCAAACGTCCACCTTTAACCCTTAAACACCCAAACGTCCACCTTTAACCCTTACAGACCCAAACGTCCACCTTTAACCCTTAAAGACCCAAATGTCCACCTTTAACCCTTACAGACCCAAACGTCCACCTTTAACCCTTAAACACCCAAACGTCCACCTTTATCCCTTACAGACCCAAACGTCCACCTTTAACCCTTACAGACCCAAACGTCCACCTTTAACCCTTAAAGACCCAAACGTCCACCTTTAACCCTTACAGACCCAAACGTCCACCTTTAACCCTTAAAGACCCAAACGTCCACCTTTGACCCTTAAAGACCCAAACGTCCACCTTTAACCCTTAAAGACCCAAACGTCCACCTTTAACCCTTACAGACCCAAACGTCCACCTTTAACCCTTACAGACCCAAACGTCCACCTTTAATCCTTAAAGACCCAAACGTCCACCTTTAACCCTTACAGACCCAAACATCCACCTTTATCCCTTACAGACCCAAACGTCCACCTTTAACCCTTACAGACCCAAAGGTCCACCTTTAACCCTTACAGACCCAAACGTCCACCTTTAACCCTTAAAGACCCAAACGTCCACCTTTAACCCTTAAAGACCCAAACGTCCACCTTTAACCCTTACAGACCCAAACGTCCACCTTTAACCCTTACAGACCCAAACGTCCACCTTTAACCCTTACAGACCCAAACGTCCACCTTTAACCCTTACAGACCCAAACGTCCTCCTTTAACCCTTACAGACCCAAACGTCCACCTTTAACCCTTACAGACCCAAACGTCCTCCTTTAACCCTTACAGACCCAAACGTCCACCTTTAACCTAAACCATCTACGGATTTAAACTGTTTAATCCCTGTTGATCCACTAATTCTATCAGTCCATGTCAATAATTGGTGTCAAATACAGTTCTTCATCTTTTCATGGCCATCAGATATGACCATATTTGGACGTTTAGACGCTCTGTAGTTACTGTGGAAACACTGTCATCTTCTACAGCATTGATTGACCAGTCAAACCGATGGAGTTGGAGCTATGACAGTGGATGAAATGAGCAAAAATGACAAAAAAACCTACAAAATAATAAATAATGTGGAAAACAAAGCAAAAATGTACTAAAATAAAGCAAAAAAATTAAAATAGCAAAAAAATGAACAAAGAGGGAAAGTAATTAATAAAATGAAGAAAAATTTATAAGAAATCAATAAAATAATAAGTAACATTAATAAAAGAAGCCACAAACTGAACAAAATGGAAGAAAAAAGAATGAAATTGGCAAAAAAAAGGTCATCGTCTATAATACTGATTCATCAATAAATGTAAATTAAAGCAGATGGAAGAACAACAGTGTGTCTGCTTCATTCTTGGACATTTTTGAGCCTTCATTAGCACCTTGTTTTGTAATTATAGATATTTATAGATACCTCCACTGCGCACATTAACTGCTGCGTAGGGGAAGTGGCCTTCATTAAAGAGCTTCACCAGCCAGCGCACAGTCGACTTACACAGGCCGACGATCTCTACTGCACAGCCATCCCTGAAACACACACACACACATGCACACACACACACACACACACACACACACACACACACACACACACACACATGCACACACACACACACACACACACACCACACACACACACACATAATTATCAAGAAAATCAAGAAAATACTCAACAAAATGAGTAAAAAAGACCAAAACAATCAACAAAATAAGCAAAAATACTCAACAATATCTAAAACGAGTAAAAAAAAAACACCAAGATAATCAACAAAACTGGATAAAATATTACAAACAAAACTGTAAAAAAGACCAAAATAATAAACAAAATGAACATAATTATCAACAAAATGAGTAAAATAATCAACAAAATGAAAGTGAGGACAATTATTCATTAGTAGAAGGTACAGAACACGCTAATTGAAAGGTTTTTTTTTAGTGTCGTTTTTCTAACAGGGGTCTGGGATACAGAACAATACTGAGTAAGGCCATATAATATAGTTTTATATTATGGGATAAATATCAGTGCATTGGTTAGTCTGGTTTAAATTATTATCTTTGTTTCCAAAATGACTCACAAATGGTTTGGACTGAATTTATATCAACATTATATAGTATATGGACAAAAGTATTTGGATACATCATGTCTACAGCTGTAATATGTCCTGTTTGTGCTGATAAGAGATAAAAACATGAATATTTCACTATAGTTTAGCTGGGGTATGTTTACCTGGGTGTAGCTGGTGTATGTTTACCTGGGTGTAGCAGGTCTATGTTTACCAGGGTGTAGCTGGGATATGTTTACCTGGGTGTAGCGGGTGTATGTTTACCTGGGTGTAGCAGGTGTATGTTTACCTGGATGTAGCAGGTGTATGTTTACCTGGGTGTAGCTGCATATGTTTACCTGGGTGTAGCGGGGGTATGTTTACCTGGGTGTAGTGGGTGTATGTTTACCTGGGTGTAGCGGGGGTATGTTTACCTGGGTGTAGCTGGTGTATGTTTACCTGGGTGTAGCTGCATATGTTTACCTGGGTGTAGCGGGTGTATGTTTACCTGGGTGTAGCGGGGGTATGTTTACCTGGGTGTAGCTGGTGTATGTTTACCTGGGTGTAGCTGCATATGTTTACCTGGGTGTAGCGGGGGTATGTTTACCTGGGTGTAGCGGGTGTATGTTTACCTGGGTGTAGCGGGGGTATGTTTACCTGGGTGTAGCTGGTGTATGTTTACCTGGGTGTAGCAGGTCTATGTTTACCGGGGTGTAGCTGGGATATGTTTACCTGGGTGTAGCGGGTGTATGTTTACCTGGGTGTAGCAGGTGTATGTTTACCTGGATGTAGCAGGTGTATGTTTACCTGGGTGTAGCTGCATATGTTTACCTGGGTGTAGCGGGGGTATGTTTACCTGGGTGTAGCGGGGGTATGTTTACCTGGGTGTAGCGGGTGTATGTTTACCTGGGTGTAGCGGGGGTATGTTTACCTGGGTGTAGCGGGTGTATGTTTACCTGGGTGTAGCAGGTGTATGTTTACCTGGATGTAGCAGGTGTATGTTTACCTGGGTGTAGCTGCATATCTTTACCTGGGTGTAGCGGGGGTATGTTTACCTGGGTGTAGCAGGTCTATGTTTACCGGGGTGTAGCTGGGATATGTTTACCTGGGTGTAGCGGGTGTATGTTTACCTGGGTGTAGCAGGTGTATGTTTACCTGGATGTAGCAGGTGTATGTTTACCTGGGTGTAGCTGCATATGTTTACCTGGGTGTAGCGGGGGTATGTTTACCTGGGTGTAGCAGGTGTATGTTTACCTGGGTGTAGCGGGTGTATGTTTACCTGGGTGTAGCAGGTGTATGTTTACCTGGATGTAGCAGGTGTATGTTTACCTGGGTGTAGCTGCATATGTTTAACTGGGTGTAGCGGGTGTATGTTTACCTGGGTGTAGCGGGGCACCCTTTGTTGTGGGCCTTGTCACTCTCCCCCATCTTGTCCATCCAGGTTCCACAGTTGAAGCGGTTTCCTCCGTAGATGAAGCCGGTGCTCTGGTCCACTCCTGCCTCCACAGTGAACCCTGGAGGAGCAGCAGAGTCAGCAGCTCATCACATGACTTGAACTGAGACGGTCTAAAACAGAGCTGTCCAAGTCCTTTTAGTTCAGGTTCAACATTCAGACCAGTATGATCTGACGTGGGCCCGACCAGTAAAATAAGTTACATTATGAAAATCTACAAAGTTTTCTGGAAAATGTGAATAACACAAACAATCTGAAATATCTTAAGAAAAATAAGTGCAATTTTGTCAGTATTCTGCCTCAGTTTATCATTTACACATGTGAATTATAACGCACAGATGCAGTGGATCTACAAATACACACTTTTAACAACAGACAGAGTATTGGTAAAACTGCACTAATTCTCTTAAGACATTTTGAGTTTTTCACATTTTTTGTAAAAGGATAGTTTGTAAATGTAAACATATTCATGAAATTTTCTTTTTTTTTTTTTTTTTTTTTACACCAAAACAAAGACATAAATTTGGAGTTATCATTATTGTATATTACGATGGTATTTTACTTGTCTGGTCCACTTATATGTGGAACATGAACAAAATGATTTTTACGTCCTTGACTGTTAATATCTCAGTGTAATAGTTTGCGTTTGGCTCTTGTGTGAAACTGATTCTAAAAACAGGACACAGGACTAAAAATTCAACCCAGATGTAGATGAATGTTCTGAAGCAGGTTTGGAAACACTTTGGGTCCATTTGAAAAAGAAATACTCACTGAGATAAAAGAGAAACTATTTTTCAGATAAAACACATTTTTATATTATTTAACATTATATTTAATACATAAATCTGCATGTAACACGGTAAAAAGGACACGAAAATTACACACTACTATTTTATTGAATATCTCTTTATTCTCTCACAGATGCATTTTGGGAATTAAACTAATTATTCAAGGCAGAGTGTTTCAGAAAAATGACCGCTGTTGAAAAATCACTGGTGATTTATATGTGTTTAAATGTTCAGGCTCTGTATGTAACACCAGTGGACACGATGGGTTCCACACCAAACCTGGAATAATGAGACTCAGACTGATGCCAAACCCACATGTGTGGATTAGAAAAACCACTAGGATCCACACATTGAACCCAGTGTCTGTATTTAGAGTCTGTAGAAGAGCATTTACACACATGTTTACACATCTGATGCACCGACACCTAGGGAGATCTAATGTCCATATTTGGGTCCTATTTTTGGACCCAGTATTTGATGATAAATTCATTAATTATGGGATTGCTCAGAGTATAATTTTTTGTGTATTTCTCTGAGGTCATCATTGGGTCCATCCTGGGGTAAATCTGTCTACACTGACCTTTGATTATTGGGTCTAAACAGATGGAACAGTGTCAGATACTAAAATAAACCCAGTTTCATGGAAGCATCCATAAATAAATAAATGAATGAACTCTTATCTTCTGTTACCTTCCTGGTTCATGTGTGTGTGCAGCGCTGCAGTGTTCTTCTCAGTGAAATGAATCCCCTGCATGTGTCTTTGCATGGCCTCCTGGATGACGTCATACAGCGGTTGGTCCTGCAGAACAAACACAGTTCACACACTGTCACTGCAATCACTGTTTACGCCACACTGGGATCATGAGTCTGGAGCTTAAGTTAAGTTTTTTAGGCTTAACATTAAATAAATAAATGTTTCTGGGTGGAAGAAATAAGCAGTAACCTTATTTATGCAAATATTTCCGTACAATATCAGATTTAGATGAACTCTACTTAACCCTCTAGTGTCCAGCTGAACATATGAAGCACACTTTAAACTTCATGTTTTAAAAGGTCAGAATATTTTTCACAGTTTGTATCAGGTCAGAATTCAAAAGTTGTTCATTTTTAGATGATTTTAAAAATTCTGACTCAACCACTAAAATCAGCACATTGTAAATAAACAGTGTTCAATTACTGCACCAACACAAATGACTGAAATTATTTATCTTTATAATTTTCACTTTTTTCATGGTTGTTCGTGTTATTCACATTGTTTTAAACGATAGTTTGTAGATGTAAAGGTTTTCATAATGTAATTTTACTTTTTCACTTTAAAACATAGTTTTATGTATATATATGTATATATATGTATATTTGGAGTTGACGTTGTTTCTATATGATTCTGTTCTTATTTGACTGGTTCTGATCCACTTCAGATCCTACTGGGAGGATGTGGAACCTGAACTAAAATGGGTTTGACAGTCCTGGTCTAAACAATGGAGTAAAATCACAGATATGAAACTACACCATGGACAGTTAACAGACAATTCAAAGTTATCAGACAACTGTCTTGAAGATTGTGACAAACATTACACTTTTAAAAAATTATTTTTACATTAGATTTTTTTTTTTTTTTTGGTATTGTTTTTGGTTTGGTTTGTGTCTTTGTTTATTTGTGAACACTTCAGTCCACTGGTTTCCAACCTTTTTTTACTCCTGACCCCATTTTAACTTCACACATTTCTGTCGACCCCAGACATTCAAAACAGAGACTTTTTTTTTTTTGCTCAAATTAAATAGTTTTTGATCCTGTAATAGTTTTCTATCCTATGTTTCAAATACAGCTTAATTTTTGAGGACATTTAGTCTATATAATGTCTATTATTGTGGACAGAGGCAGTAAATCCAGGTGTAGATTACTGCACAAAGGTCAGGATCTGTCCAGTCAGTCCAGCTGGGATTTACAAGGAGGACAATTAATACTGAACAAACAAGAACTGGAACTATGAATTATGAAAGAGCTGCAGCATCTGAAACTGACCACAGTGAACATTTGACACAGAAACAGAACCACAGTGCTGCAGTTTCACAACCACAGTTTGTCTTTTATGGATTATGATTGTCTCTGTCAACTCAACACAGATTTTTATTAGTAAGTTTTTATTAAAATTTTTTATCAATTACCAGAAATTTCAGGCGACCCCATTTGAATTCCAGGAGACTCCACGTGGGGTCCCGACCCCAAGGTTGAAAAACACTGCTTTAGCAGCAAAACTATTGGTTGAATTTATACCATATTGGGTTTATAGATTACCAGTAATGCAGAATAGATGTGCGTACATTTTGGGAAAAGTGGATCAAAGTTCAAATTTTTTATGAATTTTAAGATCTTTTTTTCCCCACATTTACTTAGTCGTGGAAAAAAGGATCATTCCATCCAAAGTCCTCCAAAACACTGGTTCTGTAATCCAGTCCTAACTCCTGTGTGTGTCATGTGACTAAAACAGACAGAACAGAAAACATGGAATGAATCAAAGCACTGTTTGTGTCAGTACAATCACACACATACTGATGGAAGAACTGAAGGGACTTTGGTTTTTATCCAGAAAACATGTTCAATGCATAGATATCAGCTCTTTTTGTTGGTATCATTATATTTGTCCAAACAAATGGACCTTTAGTTGGACCAGGAATTAAAATGAACAAGAAATTGAAGAAAACAAGGGGGGGGGGGCTAAGAATTTTTCCCATGACTGTATAATGGTGGAACTGTGTCTGTGTCTATGATGACACCAGCACACGCACAGACATGATGACATCAGCTGGATCAGTGCTAAAATAAGCTACAACACATGCGAGGCGCGGGGTTAGTTGTGTCTGGAACCACTTGTTAAAACTGTTTTTGAAAGGATATTTAGAAAATGTCCGTATTTGTACACTTTAACCAAGCTCCAAACCCAGGGGTGTGGCCTACAGTGAGCATGTGCAGATACCCAGGCTCCAGCCGGCTGAGGCTCAGACACATTTGTGGGGTACATCCTGGAGACGGGACACCTGAGTATGGAGACCCCTCCTGGTACCAGTGAGCAGTACTCCTGAACACTCTGCAGCCACCACCACACAGCGTCCCGGCAGTTGTAGCGTGCGTCGGTTCCTCGGCCCAGCTCGTTGGGGATCAGACCATAGCGTAGTGTACCTCCAAAAGCCAGGATGATGTTCCTACGCACAGTTACAAAACAAAAACACAGGTGTTACAGGAACTGGGTGGACTGTTTTAGGCTGCCTTGTGACATCTGGTCTGGGACAACAACAGGAAACCTGTCCTTTTGTCCGACTCTGGCTCTTTTATAGTCTCATATCGTTATCCTATATCATAATGGCTTAACTCACAGGTGTCAAACATACGGCCCAGGGGCCAAATCCGGCCCGCCAAAGGGTTCAATCTGGCCCCGGGGATGAATTTGCGAAATGCAAAAATTACACTGAAGATATTAACAATCAAAGATTTTCAAATTATTTTAGGTCATTTCAGTCTAAAGTGGATTATTGATACTGTCATAATCAATACATAATGAAAACTGTAAATTTGTCTCTTTGTTTTAGTGTAAAAAGAAGAAGATTGTACAAAAATAACTATCCTTTTACAAAAAAATGTGAATATCTGAAATGTCTTAAGAGAAGTATGTGGAATTTTAATAACATTTTCCCTGTTATTAAATGTTTGGTGTATTTGTAGATCCACTGTGATCTGTAAGTTGTGATGCACATGTATAAATGATAAACTGAGGCAGAATATTGTTAACATTGCACTGGTTTTACAAAAGAATTTTCAGGTTGTTCATGTTTGCTTATGTTACGTTCAAGTACAATTCCTAGATGTAAACATTTTCATTACAGAATTTACTTTTTTCACCCAAAAGTTCTTATCCTATTATTTCTATTATTTTACTGGTCCGGCCCACTTTACATCATGTTAGGCTGTATGTGGAACTGAACTAACATGAGTGTGACAGCCCTGACCTAACTCATGTACAAACGAACCAGAGTCTGTGGACCCGTTGAATCCAGGTGTTTCTTTTCTAAAATGTAACATACACGCATCTGTGGTTTTACGGACACCAATGCAGCGTCATTTCATTTTGCGGTGCATCTATGATGTAATGTTTAAATGACAACACAGGAATCTGAATCTGAAATGCATGCGGTAGTAAAAGCCAAAGGAAACAGTAGCTGGACTTCTTCTGTCCATCCTGTGTCATTTTTAGCCGTTCTCTAAACACTTGAATGTTTGATTGTTGTTGTCTTGTTGTCTTTGATTCAACAGACTGTAGAGGAGTGTCTTAGATCCAGCCTGGGTCTGACAGACAGGATGTTGGGGTCGTGTCCTGGACTCACCGAGCCTCCAGGTGTCTGCCAGTTAACAACAGCAAACCTCTGAGGGAGACGAAGGTGTCCCGACCCCAACAACGAAGCGTCCCTGCACAGGAGAGTGGAAGACCTACAACAGACAGAACCACCGTCAGCAGAGAACAACGGATGAAGAACGGACGGATCATGTGGGTTTGTTCTCCTCACACATGAAGGAAACACATTTAGAAAAAGGCTGTTAACTGATAAACAACAACCATACGTCCACTCACATAAATCAACTGTTAGTTCATAACCTATTCAAGCTTTAATCAGAATTATCAACTAGTGGGTCATGACCCTAACGTGGGTCTCAAACTCATGTTCAGTGGGTCGTGGGCCTCTGGGCAAATAATAATGTTATGAAACCAATCCTGTGTTTTATTTTTACTAGTGGCATTGTACCCGTGGTGCCATTGTATGATAGCATGTTCAGTAGAACCTGTCTGCCACCACTGTCCATTTGTAAACTACCATTTACTCCTGCATTGTGCAGGTGATAATTGGAGCCAACCTGTGAGGCCTGAAGGGAAGAGCATGGATGTGTTTGGTCTGTGCAGTGGGATTCCATTCATCCAGCGCTAGTGAACTGCAGCCTTCACATGTTAGCGTGGTCTGCTAACAGTAGAAATGTCATGAACGGCAGCAGAACCACTTCCAAAAATGGAGTATGGCGGCAGGGATGAAGAATTCAAAGTAGACAGAGGCTCAAATCTCCCAACATGCCTCACAACATTTGAATACAGACATAAAATTGTGCGTCGCAGATAGTCAGGTCATGTTTGTGTTCATTTGGTGAGTTTGGCAGCGATGGGGCCTGTGAAGGCTGAGGAAAAGCTGAACAAACGCCTCCTGTGCTGGAACATCGATGGGACACAGAACGTGTGTTATACAGTAGGATGGATCTGAGCCCCGTCCATTCACACTCTCTAACAGTAGGGGGCGCTAATGCACTGTAATGATAATTAACACCAGACATTTAACACCATAAAAGAAGAACCAACAGTTTAAACTCATCTGACATTTAAACTCAGGTCTGACACCAACTCCATCAGATCTGGTTTTTCCTCCTTTGGACTCCAACCTCAGTGGGTTTAATTCTACAGTCAGTGACTGAATGAACTTTGAATTTAACTGAGTTCATTTTTAGTTTTGGTTCAAATGGACTTAATTTAGTGTTAAATATGTATGGTCTCCACCTGCTGGTCAGTTTGGTTTATCATTAAACTGGTCTGTGTTTTCAGACCATCATATTCTGGATTATCTCAGGTTCAAAACACAACATCTGTTTATTAAATACATTTGAGGAGTGGAACTGTTACTAATGTGGGTCTGGTCTGGTCTTTGAGGGGTGATAGTGGGTCCAGAACCCAGACCAGTTCAGAACCACTGGGCTAAACTACACTGTCCGACCCAAACAAGTCGCACATGCAGTATTTGACTGCACTGCCTTTGGTTTTGGTTCCAGGACACATTCACTGTCACATCTGTGTTGCACAGAATGCTTCTGTCGTGTCACAATAAGGTTCATAATATTTGTTCCTTCCATAGTTGCGTTCATTTTTGATTATTGATGATGGAGAATCGGACCGCTGCATCAAGTCTGCATTCCATCCCAGATTAGAGTCTGGACTTTATGGAGGATAATCCATGTGTGAATGCTGTCTGATTGTCCCTGAACCACTGTCATAAGTCTGATGGTCTGGATCAGTCCTGTTATTGTCCAGTCTGTCTGAGGTTAAAGACATGAGACTGGATCAGGTCCAGTTCAATAACCTGTTCCAGCTCAAACAGTCTGATCCACTGCAGGACTGACTGATGGAAGGATCCAAACTATTTGCTCACTTAAACCCAGGCAGTTCCTTTTTTTTGGCCAGGCTGTTTGTTGAACTCTAGCCGCTCATGTCTCTAATGTCAAAAAGAAGACAATATCAGGACTGATCAGGATCAGCAGGACCATCAGATATCATCCACACATGGATTATCCTCCATAAAGTCCAGACTCTAATCTGGGATGGCATGCAGAGGTCCCATTCATCATCATCATCAGTAATCTGAAATTAATGTAACTATGGATGGAACACATATTATGAACCTTATTGTGACACGACAGAAGCATTCTGTGGAAAAACAGATGTGATGCTGAAGTACAGACTGGATGGTACTTTGAATTATACTGGACTTGTTTCAGTGACAATAAAGATATTCTGTTCTGTTCTGTTCTGTTCTAACTGAGAATCTTCAGAGAAACATATCCATATTTTGATTTTCATCATTAAAAACATTATTTCTTTGTGGATCTTCACCACAACATTTTCTAATGAATTACTTTTACTTTATAACAGCTTATAAATGCAACACAGTCGATTTTCAGAGGCATGAGCGAGATCATAAAAATGGTTCCCACTGTTACCACAGGAGGGCAGCAGGAACATGAACATTATGATTATTACCCTCAAACCATACAAACTCATGTTGCACTTAGAGATTCCCTCTGGGCTTTAATGAGGGCTAACATTCATACATATGGACCCTGAGGTTTGATCACTGAACTCATTTAATTTCGTTCTTAGATCATACAGACATACAATGCTGTATCAATGTTTAATTATCTGAATTACACATATTTTGTGATTTTTTTTTTCTGTTTTGTGGTTTGTGTTTTCGTGTTGTGTGTCTGGAACATGTAGAAAAGGCCCGAACCTGCAGCCACTGTCACACAACACTGCCGCTGCTGTTTGGTGTCTTCATTCTGACAGTGTGGGACATCTTCAAGGCGAGGGGAGGGGGGGGGCAGCGACTGAACCCGACTGAATCCACACATCTGCACTGAAGCCAGAGCCAGCTGTTTGACCAGACTGGAAGCACCCTGAACGAAACTGACAAGAACCGAGGAGAACATAGACGGGCGCAGGTTACAAAACAAAGAGCATCAGATGAACAGGAGCTGAAGACCACCACCCTTAAACACCCACCACTAACCCTTAAACACCCAACAACCCACCCACTAACCCGTAAACCCCAACCGTCCACCACTAACCCTTAAACACCACCCACTAACCCTTAAACACCCAAACACCCACCACTAACCCTTAAACACCCAAACGTCCACCACTAACCCTTAAACACCCACCACTAACCCTTAAACACCCCAAACACCCACCACTAACCCTTAAACACCCAAACGTCCACCACTAACCCTTAAACACCCCCCACTAACCCTGTAAACACCCAAACACCCACCACTAACCCTTAAACACCCAAAACCCCACCACTAACCCTTAAACACCCAAACGTCCACCACTAACCCTTAAACACCCACCACTAACCCTTAAACACCCAAACACCCACCACTAACCCTTAAACACTCAAACGTCCACCACTAACCCTTAAACACCCACCACTAACCCTTAAACACCCAAACACCCACCACTAACCCTTAAACACCCAAACGTCCACCACTAACCCTTAAACACTCAAACGTCCACCACTAACCCTTAAACACCCACCACTAACCCTTAAACACCCACCACTAACCCTTAAACACCCACCACTAACCCTTAAACACCCACCACTAACCCTTAAACACCCAAACACCCACCACTAACCCTTAAACACCCAAACACCCACCACTAACCCTTAAACACCCAAACGTCCACCTTTAACCCTTACAGACCCAAATGTCCACCTTTAACCTAAACCCTAAATTGATCTAAACTGTTTAATTCCTGTTGATCCACTAACTCTATCAATCCATGTCAATAATTGGTGTCAAATACAGTTCTTCATCTTTTCATGGTCATCAGATATGACCATATTTGGACGTTCAGAGGCTCCCTAGTTACTGTGGAAACAACGTGAGAATTTTCTTGCCAACATATTGGCCTGGGCATATAACATCCGGCCTGTCATCGGACATGTGATCCATAATAAAGTGACCTAAATACTTTCTTTTGGTGTTCACACTCAGCACCTGCTCTGAAAGTTTAGGTCTTTGTCTCCTTTTGTTCTGAATATCAAAACTGTACTGTTTATAGCATTGTATTACACATCATATGTGAGACCATATTCAGAACTGCAATATTATTTAATTTAAATAGTTGAAGTCTAAAGTTTAATGTGATTATTAATTAATAGTTAATGTGTTTTGATAGGATTCCTTTGTTTCATGGGTTGGTTGAACCATCTTGGTCAGTATACCAAACTGACAGATCTATGAACACAGGACTTAGATCTGCCCTTAGACACACTTTTAAACACACATTCACACATAGGATTGTTGGACACAGGAGATAAGAACTGAACACACTGTCAGTATAGGCTTCAACAGAGTTAGCACATCTGCTTCAACTCCAGCTCATTTTTTGGTGACCCAACCCACCGAGCCCACTGGATCAGCCCATAGTTTGGGGATCAGGTTATACGGACAATAAAAGTGATATGTGTTGGAACGTCTGAACCCATTTCCTTCCTGGTGTGGGTCCTTGGAACTAAGTAAGGTTTTGTTTATGGTCAGATCAGATTACATTTATAAAAATGAGACAAAGATGAATCCTGACTCCTCCTTGGCGCTTCCAACAAACAAACATGCAAACAGAACACATATTTAGCAGCTGCTGAAACCCAGCGCTGCTAGGGGGAAAAATGGTCATGTATGTTCAAACGAACCAATCGCATTTTAGTTTTGTCTGAATTTCAGAAGATGTCCCATCTTTCCTGGAAATGAGGTTTAAATCAAACCTCCACAAAGGGGTCACAGACCTTGACATGTGTTTGAAGGTCGCCTGCAGAGCAGTGGTGTAGGCTCCTTGGATGATGGCATCGAAATAACACGGCACCAGGTAAGAGGGGATGTGCTTCAGGTATGTGAACATGGCCTGGAACCAAAGGCCCACCTGGAGGTCAGACGGAGGGGCGTGTTTTAGCAAGAATCTAGTGATACGATACAAATCACAATACTGGGATATATCACAATATACCATACTGTTAACAAGATGATGTTTTTTGTTTGTTTTGTTCCTTCTTTTAAAATATTATTCCCTGGAAAAAAAATTCACCACAGCAGAAATATGCACAAATACGAAACAAGTTTGTATTTGATCAGAACAGGATCTACTGCTATATCACAAAACTTTTCTCTGTAAAAACTTACTGTGCAGGATTTGGACAGTTCATGAATTATCCAACATCAGAACATTATTTCTGTTCAATCCCAGCAAAAGGCACTAACATCTGCCTCTTTCAGACAGTGAAGGGTGCTGTTAGGATGATTGAAAGAACCAGTATTTAACAACACAGTGCTCCTACATGTAGGACCTGCAATGTCACAATACTACTTTTCCTTTAGTACAAACAAATAAGCAAAATACCCATAGAATATATAAATAAAAGAGCAAAATACCCATAGAATATATAAATAAAACAGCAAAATACCCATAGAATATATAAATAAAACAGCAAAATACCCATAGAATATATAAATAAAACAGCATAATACCCATAGAATATATAAATAAAACAGCAAAATACCCATAGAATATATAAATAAAACAGCAAAATACCCATAGAATATATAAATAAAAGAGCAAAATACCCATAGAATATATAAATAAAAGAGCAAAATACCCATAGAATATATAAATAAAACAGCAAAATACCCATAGAATACATAAATAAAAGAGCAAAATACCCATAGAATATATACATAAAACAGCAAAATACCCATAGAATATATAAATAAAAGAGCAAAATACCCATAGAATATATAAATAAAACAGCAAAATACCCATAGAATATATAAATAAAACAGCATAATACCCATAGAATATATAAATAAAACAGCATAATACCCATAGAATATATAAATAAAACAGCAAAATACCCATAGAATATATAAATAAAACAGCAAAATACCCATAGAATATATAAATAAAAGAGCAAAATACCCATAGAATATATACATAAAACAGCAAAATACCCATAGAATATATAAATAAAAGAGCAAAATACCCATAGAATATATAAATAAAACAGCAAAATACCCATAGAATATATACATAAAACAGCAAAATACCCATAGAATATATACATAAAACAGCAAAATACCCATAGAATATATACATAAAACAGCAAAATACCCATAGAATATATACATAAAACAGCAAAATACCCATAGAATATATAAATAAAAGAGCAAAATACCCATAGAATATATAAATAAAACAGCAAAATACCCATAGAATATATACATAAAACAGCAAAATACCCATAGAATATATAAATAAAAGAGCAAAATACCCATAGAATATATAAATAAAAGAGCAAAATACCCATAGAATATATACATAAAACAGCAAAATACCCATAGAATATATACATAAAACAGCAAAATACCCATAGAATATATACATAAAACAGCAAAATACCCATAGATCAGGGGTGTCCAAACTTTTTTTAAAGAGGGCCAGATCTGATAATGTGGACATTGCCAGGGGCTAGTGGTCCCTTCGGATGTTTTTTAAACAGTAAAAATTACATATAAAAGCGCTGTTCTACAACAATTTTATTTTCATTGTCACAATATCATTTTTTAAAATGGCAATGTAACCAAATCTGAGCCACTCAGGTGTGAACAAGTTAAAAAAAAAAACATTTCTGCCTTCCTTTCACATCTGGAGTCAGATAACATAGAACAAACTGTGTGGAGTATCTGAAACGTCCAACAAGTTGATACAAATCTTAACCCCACATTCATTTTAAACATGACTTATATGAGTAATCATTACTCATATATTACTCAGTAATGCAAAGTCTGTTAATGTTTAAGATGAAAACATATGACTCTTACTCTAGTCTTCCCACAAATCATTCAGAAAGTAATATTTGTGTCACATCTACAAGTACATAACACCAGCAGTTAGAGGCAACTAACCTGGCAACTTGGTATCCTGCCCTGGTGGTGAATTCACTGAACTCAGGTTCACATGCAGAGTCACTGTTGTGAGTTTAAAGCAGTTGGAATTTGCTTCACTTTTTCTAAGCGCTCACTCCCTGCTAGCTTGTCGTATTCGTTAGCATGTTTTGTCTGCTCGTGTCTCTTTACGTTGAATTCCTTAAACAAGGCAACAGTCTGTTGACAAATTAGGCAAACACAATTGCCTCAATTTTCAGTGAAAAAAAAATTGTAATTCCCATTTCTCCTGGAAGCGGCGGCCCTCACTGTCAACTTTCGCTTTTTATTTACAGGCGCCATGGTTAGAAATTAGTGAAAGGGTTCACGGTAAGGTCACAGAGCCAGATAGAGTTAGAGTGGTGCTGCCACCATGAGGTGAAAGGAGGAACTGCATTTGGAACCTTTTATGATTCATGGACTCGGTTCAACAGTCCAAGTGGGCCATAAATAATATAATATAAAACCCAAGCTGTGGGCCGTAGAAAATCTGACCGCAGGCCGTGATTGGCCCCCAGGCCGGACTTTGGACACGCCTGCCATAGGATATATAAATAAAAGAGCAAAATACCCATAGGATATATAAATAAAAGAGCAAAATACCCATAGAATATATAAATAAATGAGCAAAATACCCATAGAATATATAAATAAATGAGCAAAATACCCATAGAATATATAAATAAATGAGCAAAATACCCATAGAATACATATATAAAAGAGCTCGCAGAATTCCCCCCCAAAAAATAAACAAAAAAGCAAAACAAAAATAATCCTCCACCATGTCGGCATTTGAATAAATACCTAAATATATCGATCCAGAGGAAACACAAACTATGAGACGTGGACATCACGGACATCATAAAGGAGGTCCAGCCCAGTCCTGAGGGCTGATGGGAGGAGAACTTACCAGTGCCAGGGCCCCCCTGTGGGCCAGTAGACGCTGGGACACATAGTCCATCATCCAGGGTCCTTTCCTCAGGTTGGCACACAGTGGATGACTGAGGTCATTTAGAGGGCGGAGTTCTGCCAGCACTGACACCAGACCTGAAAAATGGACATGATGATGTCCACTGAGTGACCACGCTGAACTTCTGATGCGTTTACCGTCTTCATGTTTTTACCTTGAAGGCCTCCGTACTTCAGGGGCATCCACGAAGGAACGTCATAGCATCCTCCTCCATCCTCCTGCTCCTCAGCTTCACATCGGAACAACAACACGTTCAAGTCGGCCAGCGTCAACCTGGACATGATGCTGAGGACGAGGACAGCACAGGAGACTTAAACGGCAGGAGACACGAATGCACTGTTCACAAGGTTCAAACACAGGGAGGTTTTGAGCACAAAAACACTTCTGTGTTAGACGGAAAAGTGTCATCGACAACAGAAAAATACACTTTCTTTTGGGGATGAAATATATCCTACTATAATGGACGTTCTGCGCGCGTCTTTGTCCAAACCCGTCTGCGCGTCTTTGTCCGATCGATGTTGCATTCTGCATCATCACATGACAGGGCGTTTGTACGCCTTTTCCTCAGCCTTCACAGGCCCGATCACCGCCAGACTCACCAAATACATAGAAACATTCCCTGACTATCTACTACACGCAATTTTATGTCCATGTTCAAGTGTTGTGAGGTATGCTGGGAGATTTTACCCAGGTGACCGGCTCACAGCCAAACACAGACAGGGTCCCTGCTCTGGCACAATTTTATGTCCATGTTCAAGTGTTGTGAGGTATGCTCGGCGATTTAGCCTCTCTCTACTTTCAAGTCTTCATCCCTGCTGCCATACTCCATTTTCGGTCATGTACTGAAATACAGCTGTTCCATGTATTTCACTAAATGACCAAGACAGAAACAGGACCAGGTTTGTATACATGTAACTGATGTTATTATCAACAGTTACAGCACAGTGTGTGACTTTCTGTGTTGCAGATCGAAATAAATCAATGCAAATATTTCCCTGCATATACTATAAATTGATGGTACTGAAATAAGCAAACTGCCTAAATGCACAATTGTGTCTTGAAAATATTCCTTCGATATCCACTCCCAAGTAAAGTGAACAAATTACAGCATGGCAATCTTTCACAAAATTGCTGCTGCTCTTGCTGTGTCCATTTACAATGACGTCTAGTCACTTTTCACACACAATGGCACCACGGGTACAATGCCGCTAGTATTTATTAAGGCTTGTATTTATTGAACACCTCAGAATTCTCCCTAACTAATACTCTAAGCCAAGGGGCTCAACAATACAGCCCGTGGGCCAAAACCGACCCTCCATAGAATCCAATGCAGTCCATGGGATGAATTTTCAAAGTGCAAAATTACATTAAAAACATTAACGGTCATGGTGTCAAACTCATTTTGGGCCCAGTGTGCTCATAAGTGGGTCAGACCAGTCAAATAAAAGCACAAAACTGTAAATAATAACAATTCCAAATTCCAAACAGCTACATTTTAACTATATTCTGCCAGTTATTAACTGCTTTGTAGATCCCATCTGTACGGAAGAGGATTAGGGCCACTGGGAAAAAAAAAAAAAAAAAGTCCAGGACATATATTTTTTCTTATTATTGTACTGAGAAAAAAGTCAGAATTCTGACTTTTTCTCTGAATTCTGACTTTAATCTCAGAATAATAAAAAAATATATATTTATACGTTACTTTTATTTATTTTTTTCCAGTGGCCCTAATCCTCTCTGTAGATCTGTAATGTAAATGTATAAATGATAAACTGAGGCATAATATAGTTAAAAATTGCATGTTTTTTTTTTTATTTCATAATTAAATTTTTCTTTCTTTGCACAAAAACAAACAGAACATTTCAGAACTGTCCATATTTATAAGTTATTTTTCTATAACTTTACTGGTGCAGCCCACTTGAGGTCACATTGGGCTGAATGTGGAACCGGTTCTGATCAGATCTTTTAATAATCCTTTTGGATCCAAACACTCACGTCATCAGAGGCTTAGTGAGAACAGACGGGGGCTGGGCTCTGTAAGGCTGCCGTTCTGATACTGAGGATTAAACTGGACCAGGTGGTGTCGCAGGAACCCCAGCTGCTCCTGGGAACCAGGGTCCAACATCACCCTGAAGAGGAACACACAAGGACTTCAACTACAGACCTCTGGAGCTGGAAGCAGATCCAGATTAGAGCAGATTCAACACTGGTGTCAGACATCCGGCCCGTGGGCCAAAACCAGCCCATGGGTTGTATTTGTAAAGAGCAAAAATTATACTGAAGACAATAACAGTCGAGGACGTTGAACTGGTGTAGTTCAGCTTCCACATTCAGACCAATATGATCTAAAGTAAAACAATAATATAGTGACCAATAAATAATGACTCCAAATGTTTTGCTTTGTTTTAGTGCAAAAAAACCCAAACATTAAATTATGAAAATATTCACATTAACAAACTATCCTTTACAATAAAATGTGAACAACCTGAACAAATATGAACATAACATTTATTAAGAAAATAAGTAATTTTAACAATGTTCTGCCTCTTATTAAATGTTTTTTCCACTTTTGTTGATCTGATCTGTTTAATGCACATGTATAAATGCTAAGTTCAGGCATAATATTGTTAAAATTGCACTTATTTTTCTTAATAATTTAAGTTTTTTTCGAGTTATTCACATTTTTTTGTTTGGATAATTTGGAAATGTAATATTTTCAGAATTTAATGTTATTTTTTTGCACTAAAACAGAGAAAAAAATGGATTTGTCATTACTTATCAACTATTATTTTACTGGTCTGAGTTCCGATCAAATTGGACCGAATGTGGAACCTAAAAGAAACTGATTGTGACCTGTGAGACACGCTAATGACTGTGTCAGCTGGACTAGATACTGTCTTCACACTCATAAAGCTGATTCTGCTGAACCTCTGCTGTTTGTTTCACCAAAGCCCAAGTAGCAACTAGCTGACCTGAAGACGATGACCGCTGCCTGGAGGGAACATGTGGAAAAACACCTTCTGGACCACACCGTTGGCCTTCAATAACACGTCTGTTTTTTTCACCAATTTACTGTCGTGGAGCTGGAAAACAGTGAAGACGACTGCAGTGTGTTATTGAGCTTCAAACAGAGACGCAGAGAATGTCCACAAACACCTGCCGCAGTCATGCACCGAAAAAATTTTCTGATAGTGGATTCTCAGTTGAATATGAAAAGAATGAATGTATCCTCTAGCCGCCCAGAATTTGTATCAGTCCTCTAAAAATGTCTTCTTTATAATCTCCCTGTCTTTATTCTTTGCTTATGTTTTACTTTAGCATAAACATGTGTAATAGTTAAAGAACCCAGAGGTATTGAAAGCTGTGATTTTCTTCTTTTTTTTTTTAAGTGAGAAATACCAAAACTGTAAGCACTCAGTTCATATATTAGTTTTTTAAAATTTCCTTTTTATTTTCTGTTTGACACTTTTATATGTATAAAATAAGAGATACAAAAAGGACTCTAATAGATATCATATGTATGAATGGTAACGCTGAGATATCTTGCTCCTTTTCCAATAAAAACCAAATAAAAAAAAAAAAAAAAGAAAAGAATGAATGCTGCACAGATTGCGGTGTCCTAGCGCCCCCTATTGACAACCAGCTGCCACTGGTAAATATGCCTGTGTCTAAAATGTCTTGCAGTGTGTAATATGAGCTTTGAACACACTTGTGTTGAACTTCAGTGGTGTTCACATGATGGTTCAGGGTTAAACTTCTCATACCGGTATATGTTCTCTGAGGTCCATAGTGTACTCTGGGACGCCGCCGCCTCTGTCGGCTGCAGACTTCACAGTAACCTGAGCCTCCAACACCACCTCCTTAATCCGACCTGTGAGGAGAAAACAGGAAGTGACAGTCTGAAACACCAGGGGTGTCAAACATACGACCCCTGGACCAGAACCGGACCACCAAAGGGTCCAGTCCCAAATGTCAAACAAAAATGACACCACGCATTAACAGTCATGGGAGTGAGAATCCTTTTAGTTCAGGATATACAGACAAACTTTACATGTATGAATGATCCTTTAACAAAAAATATGAACAACCTGAAATGTCTTAAGAGAAATAAGAATAATTTAACCAATATCT